>NW_007727804.1:22097-90500 GCF_000696425.1 Galeopterus variegatus | reverse complement strand
GATCCGCCGGCGGGAGCGCTGCCGCGCTCCCAAGCGGCGCACTGTAGCAGTGCGCCACCGGGCCGGCCCTATATTTTTAATATAATTAGATTGCATTAAATACCATAGGATCCCCAATCTCTGAATTTTTAAAAAATTTGCATACATTAAGATTCACTTTTCATGTTTTGACAAATGCATAGTGTCTTGTATGCACCATTACAATTTTATACAGAATAGTTTCACCACCCTAAAAAATCCCCTGTGCTTAACCTATTAAACTCTTCTTTCAGTGAGCTCCTGAAAACCACTGATATTTTACCATCAATATAATTTTTTTTCAGAATGTCATATCATATCATTGGAACCACATAGTATGTAGACTTCTCATACTGGTTTCTTCACTTAGCAATGTGCATTTAAGACTTATTCATGTCTTTTTGTGACTCCAATTTCACAAATTTATTTTTAAAAGTATCTGAATAATATTACATTGTATGGCTATACCATAGTTTTTCTATTCACCTGTTGAAGGACATCTTGGTTGCTTCCAGTTTTAGGCAGCTATGAATAAAGCTGCCCTAAATATTTGCATGCAGGGTTTTGTGTGGATATGTTTTCAAGTCTTACGTAAAAATCTGGGAACACGACTGCTTGTTCATATGGTAAGACTACATTTAGCTTTGTAAAAAATTTCCAAACTGTTTTTCGAAATGGCTTTATCATTTTGCATTCCTAACAGCAACGAATGAGAGCTCCTGTTGCTCAACATCTTCTCCAGGAATTGCTATTGTCAGGTTTGGGGGTATCAGCCATTCTCATAGGTATATAGTGCAATCTTATTGTTGTTTTAATTTGTAATTTCTTAGTAACAAATGAGTCCCAAAAAACTCATAAGGCAAGAAAAGCAGAACCCAAAGGACATAAAACATATAGAAAATCACATTAAATGTAAATGATCAAACACTTCAGTTAAAAGGTAGATACTGCTAAATGGATTTTAAAAACATGATTCACCTATATGCTGTCTACATATAGACATATTTTTCATGTATCAAAATCAAAGGCACAAATGGGCTGAACACAGAGGGATAGAAAAGATATGCAATGCAAACAGTAACCGAAAGAGAACTGGAATAGCTAAACTAATAACAGATAAATATACTTTAAGGAAAAAATTGTTACTAAAAATGAAGAAGGATATTTATAATTATGTGTCAACCCATCAAGAAGATATGACAATTATAGGTATATATGCACCTAACAAAGAAGTGCCAAAATACATAGGACATAAACTGACATAATTGAAAGGAGAAATTGAGAATTCAACAATCTTGGCTGAAGATTAATACCCCACTATCAATAATGAATCAAACAACTAGACAGTAGGTCATCAAGGAAATAGAAGACTTGGACAGCATTGTCCAATTAGATCTAGCAAACAGCTACAGAACACTTCACTCATCAATAGCAAATACATATTTTTATGAAGGGCACATGGAATATTCTGCAGAATAAACCATAAGTAAGATTACAAGTCTCAATTAATTAAAAAATATGTAAAGCAGGCAAAGTATATTCTCTGATTACAAAAGAATGAAGAGAAAATTTTAGAAGTAAACAAATATTTAGAAAGCAAGCAACACACTCCTAAATAACCATCGGGCCAAAAAAGAAATCAGTAGGGAAATTGGAAAATAGTTTGAGATGAATGAAAATGAAAACACAACATACCAAAACTTATAAGACATAGCAAAAGCAGTGTGAATAGGTAAATTTATAGCTGTAAATGTGCATATTAAAAGGAAGAAAGAAATTAATCATTTTCTCTCTAAAAAAAGTAGACAAAGAAGATAATAAACCAAAGCCAACGGAAGAAAGAAAATAATAAAGATGGGAGTAAAAATAAATAAGACAGAAAAATGAAAAACAGACAAAATCAATGAAACAAAACTTGTTTCTTTGAAAAGATTAACAAAAGTAACAAACCTTTAGCTAGGATGACAGAAAAACAAAAGAGAGAGAGAGAAGATTAAATTATAAAATCAGGAATGAAATAGGGGACAGCACTGCTAATCTCCAGAAATAAAAGGGATTATGAGTGAACATTATACTACAAACAATTATGTGCCAGTAAATTATATATACTCAGTGAAATGGACAAATTCCTGGAAAGACATAAACTATCACTGACTCAAAAGAAATAAAAAATGTGAATAAGCCTGTAACAAGTAAAAAGAAATATTAAATTAGTAATAAAAAAACTTCTTACAAAATATATCCCAGTCCCAGTCGACTTTGTTGGCACACTGTCAGTTTTGCATCGTTTCTGGCTCCTGGCAGGTTACACTTCCTCCCATGTCTACCTTAAATGCCGCTCTACTGTCTCAGCCCTTCATGCCCATCTGCATTGCCAGTGCCTTCCAAGCCACTCCTAAAAAGCCTCCAGCACTCTGAACTGCCTGAACTGGCAGTCGAAATTGTCTCTGAAGGTACCAATTGTTGTTTCTCTTAGTGTTATGGTACATAGTGCTGTGGTACAGAGGTCCTGACTGTCCTAACTCTGTTTTTCCAATAAACTTTGTTATTTTTAGTGTGTAATTCTGCCAAGCAGGAGTTTTTGGTTTTTTTAAAGAACATATATTATATTATAGCAGCATGCCTCTACCTATTTCCTAGAGGTTATTTTGAGGGTTGGGTTAGTAAATGTATAATGCCAAAAACATTCCTCATATGTAATAAGCATTATTTAAACACTTGCTGTTATTAAGAATGACTGTTTTCACTAATGTAATTTTTTAGTTTCCTGTTTTCTGCAATTGAGTACATGTTACTCCAAAATTATAAAAAGAGATAACTTAGTATCATTTGCCTTCATGAAATCAAGGAATGTCCAAAATTTGATTTAAGGTAAGTTTATCACAAATAAACAACACATAGGAGGCTAAATTGAAATTTGTGGTTAATTAATGAGAGAGCCCTGTGTACAAAAGGTAGGATTCAATGTCTAAGGTAATCATTATGCCCAAACCAGCTCTGACATCTAGGCCTGAAATTGTTAAGTTGAGGACAGCATAAATTTTAGACACCATCACAAAGGGAAGATATTTTCCTCATAGAAGAGAAGATAATATTGAAAATATAAAAATCACTGAAACAACTCGTGTCTTATTAGCAAACATGTCAGGACTTTAGTGACAAACTATGGTGGTCATGCAGAAACTTTCTGCAGCCTTTGGAAAACCCAATAACAGTTTCAGGAGTAGGGAGGATGAGCTGCATAGGTATATGCATAGACTTTCATTTGACATTAGAAGTGATGAAGAGTTGTCAAAACCTTCAAATCTGCCATGCTGAACAATAATACTTGGTCTTAGTCACTAATGTTCAAATATGTTGCTTTCAAAGGAGAGATAATCAACTCAAAAATTTTCTGTGATCATCGCAAACCCTTGAGGCAAATATTTACAGGTTTTTTATGCTGATTAGGAACACACAAATATACACAACACCCAATCAAAGGTATAGATAATTGTATCACTGTGCAGATATAGGAAGAAAGATACCCAAGATTATTAAGTACACTCGGTCTGCACTCTTACTAACAATCCAAGCATTGAAAATCCAATGCTGGATTCAGAGAATCTATGGGTAGCTTACATGATGATGTTAAAAACTATATCAAAAAAGCTTGTCTGTATAGCCAAAGTGAGAAATGTAATGGTTACTAAAGACGACATGCAAGCTCATTCTCAAAAGCAGGGAAGAACTGCAGTGAATTCTAGCAGTTCTTAGGTCAAGGTGAAAACTGGAGAATTCTTGCCCACCCTTAGATCAGTTATCAGTGTCATCCACTGGTTACACTGGCCATCTGAGTAATCCTTTGTTTGTGCCTCTCTCCTACCACCATTTTTCATTCTGGACAACCTAATCTTGAGGAGACTGAAGGTAGGGAGATTGGTTAGTTTGTTAGGACAAAATTTCTGAATTCAAACTTTGCTTTTTCAATCTACCTACAAAAGTGGGTTTTGGCATTGCCCAGCAGTTATTTTCTTTCCTCCACTCTGAGAAAGGACCTGAAGATGTCCAACTAGGTTTTTGGAATCAGTTGATAAAAAACAAAGAGAATAGGGAGAGAACCAGAGAGCTAGGAAGAAAAGTAGAGGGCCGCAAAGGTCAAGAGGCAGGCCAGGGCTGGGAAAAGAGGGGTGCAGGAACAGGCTTTGGGAAATATGGGAAAAAATACTGGAGCAGTGCAGCAGGTGTGAGGGAAGAGGGCAGGAGGAACGTGGGATCTAAATATGCTACTTGAATTCTTTGTATCTGCACCCTCTTCATGGTTTTAGAAAAATGTGAGTAAAGACCTTGTGTAAAATCGAAATTAAAGAAATCTGTGCTTGCTGTTTTGAGCTTTCTTTGATCAGAGCACTTACTGAACCATACGGATCTTTGGGTTCATAAACTGGCAGTAGACAGATAATGAAGACCTGAGTTAGTGGTCAGTGAAAGCAATTTAGTCCCATATCCAGATGTCTCTTCAATAGTGTCCCTCCATTTCCACAGCCTCTGCTTTTAATTACATCTTCATCGTGTTGCACTTAGAACATTGCAGAATTCTCATTTTTTCTATCATTTTGTCAATCCTCCTCTGGTCTTATTAAGGGCTTTGCAATTCAATGCCAAGATTTTCTTACTTAGTAAGAAAAGATGACAACATTATTTCGGCAGGTCCCCTGAGCTATCTTTGTGTCTGCCCTGATATCTCTCTGGGGAGAAACTTTAGTCTAACATTTGGCTCAGCTTCGAGCAGCAGCGTCTTTAGGGCTTTTGGCATGGGATGTCAGCCTTTTTTCAAAGATGGTCTTTAAGCTCAAGGGGACATCTGGGATTCCAACCAGATAGGCAAAAGAAAAAGCTGATAAAGTAGTGGAAAAAAAAGTTAGAGTTTAAAAAAAGTCTACTTCTATTTAACCATTTCTTTTTTTGGTAAGTCCACTGAGGAGTAAAAAGTTTCTTCTTCCAGAACATGTATAGCTAAAATCTGCAAAGAAATACTCAGAGTGAGGGAGTCATCCTATCCAGGTCTTGTCCTGGGTGATGCTTCTTGAGGAATGGTACAGGCTGTCATTGAAGGAGGGGGTTCTGTGTTTTGTCTCTCACTTGACGGACCCTCACATCTCACAGAGCAGAAGCTGAGACGTTAGCCTGAGAGACAAGCTACAGTCTAGAAAACACAACCTCAGTTCCTCTGCTGAAGCCAGTTCTTTTTCCTGCCTCCTCCTTCCTTTTCACACATATACCCTTAACTCTATCTCTCATGGTTTCCAAAGTGACAAAGAGAATTTCAAACTATTAGAAAAAAATATAGACTTATGTTCCTTAAAAATTTTATTTGGATGTGATTACAACTGATCTCTCCCAATATAAAATATAAATGGCAAGAAAATAAAATGGGGCTAAAACTCTGAAAGACTTTAAGCCAATCAGTCATTTATTTCATCTCTTAAAATATTAATTGGGAGTCTACTAGGTATTAGCCAATTAAGCACTGGGTGCTACACCTATGAATAGGAACAGAACCCCCATCCTCAAGAAGTATAGAGCTAGTGAAGGAGTCAGATAAGTAAGCAAGCTGCTATCGTACACACCATGTACTATAAGCCTTAGGAGCAGGGTACTGTGTGCACAAGTACGAGACACGTAACTGAGCCAGGATAGGGCTCAACATGATGATGTTCAGGGAGGGACTAAATAAATTTCAGGAATGAAGTGAAGCTCAGGAATGTTTGTGCTGGAGATAACATGTTAATCTTAGGTGTCTAGGTGTCTTCTGTGTATATTTCTGAGTAGTCAGATCTCAGCATAGTTTACTGCTGCAACCAATTTTATGTATTATATTTTTAAATCTCCTTCACCCTCAGACACATTTTTTCAAATAAATAATTTTTTTTTTATCCACCTGGTGTTTTTTGAGTGTCCCTATGTGACGGTCACTATGCTAGCATACTAGTGGCTCTGCACTGAAAAAGGCAATTGTGATTTCCATGGAATGTACATAGTCTATATGGGTCTGAAACCAGATTATGCAAACAAGTGAAGCCAGCAAAGTGGACTGCAATAGGGAATGGTGAAGACATTAAACCTGATGACACTTCTTTTTCTAAACGCATTAAAGCTCAGATTATTAAGCAACCTTGTGGGCAAAGCAAATAATTCACAGGATACCAACTGGAAACTTCTGAAAGATCAAGAGTGCTTCACACATAAAATAAAGAAAATGTTCTGCAGCATAGCTTCTGGAGGAAGTTTGAGTGACACAGCAGAACACTGGAGTAGAGGGGAGGCATGGGTTTTGAGGCACAGACAGACATGAGCCGGGATTTCTGTGCTTGGCTGTGGAGCTTTGGTTGTTAATTCTAAAGAAGGGGTCACTGAGCCTCCTCTTTCTCATTTCTCACTCGCTCTTATTTGCTATTATTAATCAACACTACTTTTCTTCACTCCCCTAATTAAAAAATGAGTTCAAAAAACATAGAACAATTAGGATTAGGATGCTGATGCTCTGCAGAAGGAAATCATAAGGTAATGGAAATAACTCCAGGTAGAAGCATGAATGGAACCAGCCATTTCAAATTTTGAGGTCAGTTTTGAAGAAGAGTTCCTCCTAGCTGCCTCCAGTGGAGAGGAGGCACAACCCCTAAAATGTGAGAGGAGGAATTTTGTGTGAATCTCTGAAGGGTACAAATTCACGTTGGAGCAATGTCAGGGAGAAGCAGCCCCTTAGTGAGGCAGCCTCAGGGCGACATCCAAGTCCTCCCCAACCCAGTGGCCCAGACGGGGAAACAAGAACAAGCTGAATGTCACCTGAGAAACCTAGCCTGGCATTCATGTAACCAGGTACCAGCAGTCTGACATGTGGAGGTGGGGAGCTACAAGGGAGTGGCAGAGCCTTGGGCTGGAGACTCAGGATGGGTCCCTCAGTACTGCTCATTTTGGCCACTGTAAGAGGGGGAAATAGTACTGATAGAGAGGAAAGAAGCCACAAAGGCTAGGAGCAGAGGTGGGCAGCTTTCCCAGCTGTGATTGTAGCAAGAGAGGTTAGCAGGGTCAACAACTAGGTAGGGCACCACCACAGACTGTACAAGTGAGGGAGGGATGACACAACACTGATCATTGCTGTCGGTGTGGCATCACTGTCACTCCTCAGATAGGGATGGTAATCTTGGAAATGTTGCTTACATATGCTGTCCTCTGTAAAATCCATATCAAAAAGACAAAATAAGTAGTAATGATTGGAGAGTGAGTACTTTGCTCTACCTTTCGATAGTCTTCTGGAAACTTTTTCTATCCCTTGATGTCAGAGTAGCATTACCCAGCCTGGGCATATATTCCCCATTCCATCTGGCAGTGATAGACTTCCAACTGCCTTCCACTTGTGAAGAAGAAAGAACCAATAAAGGTTTTAACAAGTAACTAGTTTAATAGTGTATCTTGAAAAGTAGCCACATATTCTATTAGAATAATTACATTTGCACGAGTAACATTTTGGGTGAATACGTAAAGCTTAAAATCAAGTAAACAGTCATTCCAACAGTGCTGCTAAAGAGTGCAGTTTTTCTAAAAATATCTAGATATACAGTGAAATTTTATACCTTAATGCTTTTGGGAGATGAGGTTTTTGTTGGTGTGTGTTTGTATCTAGATTTGAAAACCAAACTTTTGGGCATTTCATAGTCAGAATGCAGACTTTCTCAGGACGTACACACCTCATGCCAGTTATAATATCACCATTCCGTTAAAGGAAGATGATATTAAATAAATGCACATCTACTTTTCCTGTCCCAACAAGAGCTCCAAATGGGTTTTTAATATTTGCTTCCGTATCTTTTTCATTCTGCTCCTAATGCACTCTTACAGCTTTTTCTGTTTCTTCACAAAACCGATCACAGTGCACAGAATATTTGGAGACCAGCATCAAAACTTATCAGGAAGGACTTGTCAGAAAAAAATGATAACATCATCTATAACCTCACGCCTTTGTTGCTGATTCTTAAGTGTTGACTAAAGCAATTTATATCCATGGTTTCTTCCATGGTTGAACAGGGTAACTGCAAACTACCTTGGAAATATCTTTCTCCATACATTTTAGAAGTCTGTTATTGGATACTAACTTACTCTGCTTTACTGGGCCTCTTCTCTCAGCAGATCCCTCAGATTTAACACTTACAAGTTGGGTATTTACCCAGTATATATTGACAGATCAACAGTCCCAAACAAGCAACGAACAAACTTGCCACATATGTTCATCTCACCACAGATGCTTACCCCCCTCACTCTGTTTTTTTAAGAGCATCAAATATTAATAAATGCACTTGTGAATGCTCTTACATATGTCTCTAAGATAATATGACTTTGTACCAAAATCTATCTTTACTAGGTTTACAGAATCTTTATATAGGCAAGTCTCTTGTAATAAAAAATTCCTGAGGGTGGCATAATACTGTAAACACAGATTGCTAAAGGCAGCAAAGCAAAACGATTGATTGTAATGGTTTAGACTCAGCTAAGTATATTGAAAGGCATACAGCCAAGTAATGGCTATTTAGGAAATTCACAGTCCAGGCCAAGACTGCAGTAGTATGGGATGCTAACTAAAATGATGCTGGTGCTGCATATCTGGTAGATTATCAGCCAAATCCATTGTGATCAACAGTAAGGCCAATTTTGTTAGAGTCAATTTAGGACCTGCTAAAAACTCATGGCTAGCATAAAAATCAATAATGTTCTACATATATGCTGGCTTCCTTTGAAAAACATAATGAACCCATTTCACTGAGTAGTATCAACCTGCCATGTACAAAACACTGTGGATACATTAAAAGTAAAGTCAAGCTTCAAGCAAATGATTGCTAGTTTAAAAATGAAGATAGGGGCCGGCCCGGTGGTGCACTGCTACAGTGCGCCGCTTGGGAGTGTGGTGGCGCTCCCGCCGAGGGTTCGGATCCCACATACAGACCGGTTCCCGCTCACTGGCTGAGCGAGGTGCGGACGCAACGCCGAGGGTTGCGATCCCGTTGCCGGTCCCGGTCCGGTATGGGCGCGACACTGAGGGTTGCGGTCCGTTGCCAGACATGAAAAAAGACAAAAAGGAGGAAAAAAAAAAATGAAGATAGTAGGTGGTTTGAAGCTGGAGACCTGAGTTTGGAGAACTGAGCTGGAGACTCCAGGTTCATATTTATCAGCTCAGTCATCTGAGCAGAAATTTAATTTATCTGATCCTATGTTCAGACACACAAGTTATTGTGAAAGTCAGGTAAGAAATCACATTTTTAAGAGATTTTAGGTTGTCTGTGTGGTTGATTAAATGATGAATTGGCAACATTACAGTAGAATCACTTAACTAGACCATACTGATTCTTGATCGATGGTGCTTCTCACTTACTAGGTTAAGGGTTCTTCAGTGATGCTTGACTTATTGTATCTTTTGTCCTCGTCTTATGCAGTTCATGGTTATGTGTAATGGAGGCAGCATTGTAGGGGAAAAGGCCTGGGGTTTGGAGTCAGAGAGTCTAGTAGAAACCTTATTCTGTAAGTTACTTAACTAAATGATGAATATGATGATGATGATGATGATGATGATGATGAAGAAACTAAACTTTATGAAGTTCTTACACATACTCGGGACTGGCTAAGTCTCACACATCTTGTTATTAATTCTTCATACCAACCGTATTATCATCTCCATTTCAAGAATGAGGAAGTAGAAACCTAAAAATTTACATGACTTTCCAGTTAACCAGTATTGTAAACAGTTAGTAAAGTGAACTCACAGCATCTGATTCCAGAATCCTTGTTATTATCTGCTTCCCTTCCACAAGGTGGAGAGTAACCAATTTAGAGTGGCTGTGGAGGTGAATGTCAGTAATGTCACCGTCAGACATAGTCAGTGGTTAATCTGAGACTTACTGAGCCTCAACCAACAAACTTACTTTCACCTCTGCAAACAAAATTTTGGGAGCATAAAAGTTGCAAAAACCTCTTTACCTCTCTTTGGTATCCCTACTGAATTTGAGTTTGAGAAAATGACAGTTCACGATAACCTAAGAAGAGCTTCCCAACTACATTATGCAATAGGATAGAGAGGAGCTGTTCTTTATCCACCAACACTGGGACAACCACAAAGAGGAGTTTTAGAAAGTAAGTTGTTATGTTTTCAGTCAGTGACTAGAGGTGTTTTTGGTTTTGGGGTTTTTTGCTGTTGTTGTTGTTGTTGTTTGCTTTTGCTTTTTGTTTATTAAATAACAGGGATGATGGCACACCATGGAAGCTCTTGGTTATGAAATCTTTTCTATAAGTCTCCACACAAAAGAATGTCTACTCATCTCTCTGAGTTTAGCTACGGCTTAAGCCTACAGAGTTAAAGGTTTAAGATGACTTTTCAAAATCCCTTCTGTATTAGTTTTCTGTTGCTAATAACAGAATACCTAAAACTGGGTAATTTATAAAGAAATAAAACTTATTTCTTATAGTTTTGGAGGTTGGGAAGTCCACAGTCCAGGGGGCAAATTGAGGGCCTTTTTCTCAGTGGGAAAGAGTCCACAGAGTCCTATGGTGATATAGGGTATCATATGGCAAGTATGGCAAGAGCTCCTTAATGTGCTCACTTGCTGTTTTACAAGCCACGAGTGCCACTCCCATGACAATCCAGTAAAGCTTTCACCCATTACCCCATGAACGGATTAATGTATTCATAGTCATCATGATCCAATCACATTTTAAAGTCCCCACCTTTCAATACTGCCATAGTCTGATTTCTCGCCCTCTTAATGCTTACAATGTGGATCAAGCTTCAGTGAGTTTTGGGGGGACATTCAATCCAGAACACCTTCTAAATCTTTATTGCATTATGATGCTATACATTTTTAATGATTTTTTTAACGAATCACTTGCAAATCCTTGAAAATAAGCTCTTTCATTGTTAAACTTGCTAAGATTGTCAAAAAAGTTTTAGAGATTAGCAAAGGTTTTACTGAGATTTCTTTTAAGCAATCCCAAAATATACATATGCTCATATGTTTACATATATATGAATTAGTTTAATCTCAATTAAATTGGGTAAAAAGTATCATAAAATGTTCGAGATCTGGTAGTTATTTGAAAGCAGATGTTGTTATGACAGTTTAACAATTTGATTACATTTTAACATGAAGATGGGATACAGCTTCCGTGGCAGTGTCTGAGATCTTCTATAATGAAAGCTGACATTCGGGGCCAGTTGCTACAATGCCTTAGTTACACCGTTGCTGTTATTATTGTTTTTGTGGATAATTTATTCTTGAGTATTGTTTTTAAAGTTTTTCTGACATTATGTTCTCAACCAGAATGGTTTAAATATACATGAACATTTTACTTTGGGGTGAAAGCTCTTTACTAACAGGCCAGGTTTTAAAATAAAATAATTTATTTAATTCTAACTTAGGAAGGTTAACAGGGCTGATCATTAATATGTAAAAGTAAAAGCAGTGATCAGTTCTACTTTGGAGGAGTCACCTACAGGGATGGTTGTGGGTTCAGGGCTGGCTGTGCTTGTGAGTGGATGAACATGGCCATTTTATTGATGTAAAGGATTATGGATGTTTAAACCCTCAATATCTACTTCTTTGGTTAAGGATATTGACAGCCTTTGTTAAAATGCAAATATTAATTGGTGTGTTGACACTTTAATTGTCAACACTAATACCTTAATTCAAATGCATATATTAAGGTGGCTTAGTAAAATACTCATCTTTTAAGAAAATATCAAACATGGGCTGTATGCTCTCCATTTAATTGTGTAGGGGGAAAAAGAAAGGTCTGGAGTATAAGGCAGTGCTTGGTGTTGAGAGATTTGGGTTAGATACCATGGTAAAAAGAAGGTGGTTGAGATGAGGATATCCATTCATTTTCTTGGATGTAAGATTGATGATAGCAGTGATACAATACAGAAATGAAATGCATTGAGACTATACTTTGTCTGTCTTCCCTGGAATAACTCAGTGCTTTTAAGTGTAAACACGTTATACAGCTGCTGTCCCCACCCAAGAGGTTGCCTTTGCATTATCTATAATCGTTCCTCATAGCAAGCCAGTATCTTTCTCCCTAAAATGTGGGCCCATTGATTCAGCTTTACCCTCTTAGGCCATACAGAAATTTGGTTTACAGTCAAACCCACCTAGCATTTGTTTTCTTGTACAGAGCAGAGGCCAGCTGGGATGATATATGTACAGGACGTGCTGTGCAAAGGGTCCTGGACCAAAACGTACCCTTAAATGTACTCATCTTGCTACTCACAAATAGCAGCAATCTCAGTTATACCACCATTATGGGCAGGGAAGGGTGGTTACTTCTGAAGGTCGGGATGAAGTGGCCGTGCCAAAGTGGCCATGCCCAAAAGAGAATGGAAAAGATCATTGGATTGATATCAATTTAGGTAGATTTCTGTAGAGACATGCCAGAAGATTCTCTTTCATCTTGTTCTATTCAACAGCTTAAATATACGGACTTCGAAAAATATATTGATGGCATATCAATCAAAGTCAGAAATTTAAAAAATTAGAAAAAATAATTAGTGTGTTGAGTAAAGAAACAGAAATAAAAAATAACTAAAAAGCTAGACTGCTGGGATAAATATAATAAAGAAATGTAGGAGGTCTAAATACAAAATTACATGTTTGGGTTCAAAAGTCAATTTAAAAATTCTAGGGTAGAAGACATTTGGCTTAGCTGATTTTGAACTCAATGAATAAAGAGTAGACATGTCCCTCAAGAAAGCTCCTGTGGTTTAGGCTAGGTTTACAGAAAGTGTGTAAATAGTCTTGCTGGATTTTGTGTTGATTAGACCTCTCCAGGATCATCTGTTCAGTGACAGTTGAAATTCCTGAAGGGTGTCCAGAGGGTGGTGTTTGGAATATCTAGTGGTCTAGAAACCATATCACATGGCTGGAGAATGGGATGTTTAACTTATAGAATAAAGACTTGAGGGAGGGCAAATGACGGGTGGTCTTTTAATACGGTGGTCTTACACAGATGATGGATTAGATTTCTTCTGTGTGGCTAAAAAGGCAAAGATAGAATCTATGGGCCTAAGTTTAAGGAGAAAGATATTGTTTCACTATGAGGAATGATTACAAATAATGTGGGGTCAGCTTCCTGGATAGAGCAGCAGTTATCTGACGTATTTATACTTAAAGCCACTGAATAATTACGGGAAAGCCAGAAATCCGAGGAAAAAGTCAATCTTTGGTTATAGTATTTTTTGTCACTAGAAGTGCTTAGAAGTTGGATGAAAGATCAGTTTTCAGGGATGTGGTTACATCTGGGGAATGTTTAAGCCCTCGCATCATGAATTTCTGTGTTTCCTCAAGTGGAAATTCTGGAAAATAGGTAATCGCTAGATACCTTTTAAAGAGAAAGAGTAAATGTCCCTTTTGTGTGATTTGTTCATGTGATCATTCCTTTCCCAACTTTGATCTAGTTAGTGACCATAATCCCTATGCATAAATAAGCTTTTCTTTGGTGTTTGCAATGCACAATTATATTTCTCTTAACTACATGTAGATGTTTTAACATTTGAAAAACTTCTGCAGTTTTTTGTGCCACAGTTGGCTCTTCCTATACCCTCCAAACATTATTTGACTCTTTGCAGCTATGCTCAACTCAAAACAGAGTTTTGAAAGGTGCATCATAAGATTGAAGTTAATTTACAAGTGAGGAAAGAGTCTGGATAGTATACATTTTGTGACAATGGCTTAATTTCTATGAACAGCATTTCATTAGAGGTTGAAAAGACCTCACCACCTGGCACAATGAAACAATTTTAGAACTCTCTACCCTCGCAGAAAAGGAGGACACAACTGTGGGAGCGCTATTTGTTTCTGACAACAGAAGAAAAACCAAACGCTGAAGAAAAAATAAGCACTCTTTGGGAATTAAGGCAACTGAGTAAGTGAGAAATACTCAGTGAGGAACAAAATGAAATAATATGAAATCATTCCAGGATCTGAAAAACACTTTAGCCAGGAGATAGAACTGTCCCATCATAGTCTTTCAAGGTTCCCTTCCAAGAGGAATATATTTTAGTCCAGAGCTTGTCTGGTTCTTCTGAAGTCTGATTGCTTAGGTGAGTGAAGTGATAGTAAGATCTCTTGTATGTAAAGTGCAAGAGAAGCTTTGGTTTTAGGATTTATCTGAAATGTACAGAAGGTCACTCTAACTTAAAGACTATTCATAATCAGTTCCTCTGAGAAGTCATATTTCAGAATGTTCTGGTTGCTAATAGCTTCTTCTTCATAACTGCCATTGTAACTTTCTCAAGAAGCTAAGGAAAGTGCAAATAAAAGGATGCGGGAATTTTATATTCTTCTTCATAAATATTTTCTAGCTGCTGTAAATCATAGTCGCCTAGCACCTAGTTCAGTTCTCAGCATACATGGACACATGATATTTTTTTGTTTACCAGCTTTTAGGAAGATAAAAGCCTATTGCCAGGACAACTTGTTCACATTCAGAGATTTACTTCAAAACAAAATCTTTGATTAAACTCATTGTGAAAAATGTGTGTAGCAGGCAGTGCAGCCAAAGATGAAAGTAACTAACTACCTGGGGAAGATTGAACGTGGGTTTTGTTTTTCACTACTTTAGCATGAGTTGGTCTGCTGCATTTTGTGCTGGTAAGTCCCTTGGGACTAATGACTTTCTTAGAACTATCACTTAGATATGGAAGGGTTTCCCTTCTTAATCCAGGGAGGGTGGACATGTCTCCTCAGAGACAGTCAAGCTCAACAATGAGAGAGAGAGATGAGAGAGATCTTTTGGGTTTTAGGAGTTTGACACCTTTTGTGGCAGATGTTTGTATGTAAGAAAGAGAGCTAATTGGAAGGTCTCTGTATACGGTGGGACCATAGACCAGTAATCTTTTTGATAGGGATTCTGGAATGTTTGGATCTGTAGGTCATTTCTCTGGTATGGTTCAGCTTCTCCTGAGGAGCATCCACTCTCCTGAGAAATGTCTATTCAGCTCCTTTGCCTATTTTTGATTTGGATTATTTGTTGTTTTTTTGTTTTCTTTTTACTGTTAAATTGAGCTCCTTCTATATTCTGGATATTAATCCCTTTTTTATGTATACTTTATAAATATTTTCTCCCATTCTGTAGGTTGTCTTTTCACTCTGTTGATTATTTCCTTTGCTGTGCAGAAGCTTTTTAGTTTGGTATAATACCATTTGTTTATTTTTTCTTTTGTTGCCTGTGCTGTTGAGGCCTTCTTCATAAAGTCTTTGCCCAGTGTTATGTCATGAAATGTTTCTCGTATGTTTTCTTTTAGGAGTTTTATACTTTCAGGTCTTATAGTTAAGTCTTTAATCCATTTTGAGTTGATTTTGGTATATGGCAAGAGGTATAGGTCTAGTTTCATTTTACTACACATGGATATCCAGTTTCCCCAGCACCATTTATTGAAGAGGCTGTCCTTTCCCCAATGTATGTTCCTGGTGCCTTTGTTGAAGATCAGCTGACTATAAATCTGTGAATTGACTTCTGGGAAATCTATTCCATTGGTCTGTGTATCTGTTTTTAAGCCAGTACCATGCTGTTTTGTTTACAATAGCTTTGTTGTATAATTTAAAGCCAGGTAATGTAATGCCTCCAGCTTCATTCTTTTTGCTCAGGATTGCTTTGCCTCAGGGTTTTTTTGTTGTTGTTACAAATAAATTTTGAGATTTTTTTTTTTACATTTCTATGAAGAATGGCATTGGTATTTTGATGGGGATTACATTAAATATGTAGATCTCTTTGGGTAGTATGGAGATTTTCACAACATTAATTCTTCCTGTCCATGAACATGGAATGTCTTTCAATCTTTTTGTGTCCTTTTTAATTTCTTTTTTTTTTTTTTCATGACCGGCATCGGATTGCAACCCTCAGTGTCGCGCCCGTACTGGACCGGGACTGGCTACGGGATCGCAACCCTCGGTGTTGCCCCCGCTCCTCGCTCAGCCAGTGAGCAGCCGGTCTGTATGTGGGATCTGAACCCTCGGCGGGAGCACCACCGCACTTCCCAAGCGGCGCACTGAAGCAGTGCGCCACCGGGCCAGCCCCCTTTTTAATTTCTTTCAGCAGTGTTTTGTAGTTCTCATTGTAGAGATCTTTCACCTCCTTGATTAAATATATTCCTAGATATTTTATTTTATTTTTTGGTAGCTATTATAAATGGGCTTGCTTACTTGATATCTTTTTCTACCAGTTCATTGTTGGAGCTTAAAAGCCTACTGATTTTATAACCCACAACTTTACTGAGTTTATTTATCAGCTTTAAGAGTGTTTTGGTAGACTCTTTAGGTTTTTCTATATATAGGATCATGTCATCTACAAACAGGGACAATTTTACTTCATCTTTTTCCAATTTCTATGCTCTTTATTTCTTTCTCTGGCCTGATTGCTCTGATAAAGGAGTGGTGAGGGTGGACATGCTTGTTTTGTTCTTGTTCTTAAAGGAAAACTTTTCAGCTTTTCCCCATTCAGAATGATACTGACAGTGGGTTTGTCATATATGACTTTTATTGTGTTGAGATGCTTTCCTTCTATACCTAATTTGTTGAGAGTCTTTATTGTGAAGGTGTCGGGTCTGCCACCGGCCGACCCGAACAGCCCATAGCCCCGTTCCTTTCGGTGGGTGAGCAAACGGCCTGGGATTCCTCTTTCCCTCCTGTCCCCTTTGGAAGGAGATGGGGGAAGAGAGCCGTGAAGAGAGGTGAGCACACCGCCGGCCCCAAACAGCCCAGTTAAAGGACACTCAGACGCGGCAGGGGTTCTGTCGAGCAGTTCTGTTTATTATCACACAAGCACTTGCTTTTAAAGGCAAATGGGGAAGGGAGGTTTTTTGCATAATCCTATCAGCTTAAAGGTCAAGAGCATGCATCCTGTCTCAATGCCTAGCTATTGCAACCACACAGTGTTCACGAGCGCGGAAGCACATATTTGGCCAATAAGGGCTAAGGCAAGGTTCCCGCAGACACCCCCACCCTACTTCCTCCTGGCGCCGTCTTAGGCTGCCACATTAATATGCCCTCGTGGGCCTATAATGGCGCCGCTTGTAATGTCACTTAAGGTGGCATTAGTTTTTAAGGCCCGACATGAAGTATGTTGGATTTCATCAAATGCTTTATCTGCATCAATTGAAATGATCATATGGTTTTTGTCCTTGATTTTGTTGATATTCTGTGTTACACTTATTGATTTGTGTATGTTGAACCATCCTTGCATCCCTGGGATGAATCCCACTTGATCATCCTGTGTAGTGTTTTTGATGTGCTATTGTATACTGTATGCTAGTATTTTGTTGAGGCTTTTTGCATCTATATTTATCAAGGGTATTGGCCTGTAGTTTTCTTTTTTGTTGTATCTTTGTCTGATTTTGGTATCCGGGTGATGCTGGCCTCATAGAATGAATTTGAGAGAATGGGCTCTGTTTCAATTTTTGGAATAGTTTGAAAAGGATTGGTATTATTTCTTCCTCAAAAGCTTGGTAGAATTCAGCAGTGAAGCAATCTGGTCCTGAGCTTTTCCTTGTTTGGAGACTGCTGATTACTGCTTCAATCTCATTGCTCATTATTGCTCTGTTCAGATTTTCTGTTTCTTCCTGGTTCTATTTAGGTAGTTTGTATGTGTCCAGAAATTTATCTATTTTCTCCAGGTTTTCAAATTTGTTAGCACAGGGTTATTTATAATATTCTCTAAATGACTCTTTGTATTTCTGTGGTATTGGTTGTAATGTCACTTTTTTCATTTCCAATTTTTGTTATTTGGGTGTTCTCTCTTCTTTTTTTAGTTAGCCCAGCTATAAGGTTTGTCTATTTTGTTTATCTTCTCAAATAACCACGTTTTTGTTTCATTGATCTTTTGTTTTGTTTTTGGGTCTCTATTTCACTTAGTTTTGCTCTGATTTTAATCATTTCTTTTTTTTTTTTTTTTTTTTTTTTTTGTTGTTTTTCCCTTTTTCTTTTTTTTTTTTTTTTTTTTTTTTTTTTAGTTAGTCTAGCTAATGGTTTGTGTCCTTTTTTTATCTTCTCAAAATTAACAACTTTTTGTTTCATTGATCTTTTGCATTGTTTTTAGGGTCTCTATTTCATTTAGTTCTTCTCTGATCTTAATTATTTCCTTTATTCTACTAATTTTGGGATTGGATCACTCTTGTTTTTCTAGTTCTTTGAGGTATAACATTAGGTTGCTTATTTGAAATCTTTCTATTCTTTTGACGTAAACATTTATTGCAAAAAACTTTCCTTTTAGTACTGCTTTTGCAGTATTCCATAGGTTTTGGTATGATGTGTCTTTATTTTCATTAGTTTGAAGAACTTTTTTTGATTTCCTATTTAATTTCTTCTTGACCTATAGGTTATCCAGGAGCATATTTTTCAATTTCCATCTAGTCATATAGTTTCCAGAGTTTCACTTGTTATTAATTTCTAGTTTTCATCCATCATGTTCTGAAAAGATTCTTGAAATGATTCTGATTTTTGAAAACTTAATGAGACTTGATTTCTGACCTAACATGTGGTCTATGTTGGAGAATGTTTCTTGTGATGTTGAGAAGAATATTTATTCTCTAGCTGTTGGGTGAAATGTTCTGTGTGTATCTGCCAGTTCCAATTGGTCTAAGGTGTAGTTTAGGACCTGTGCTTTTCTGTTTATTTGTTGCCTAGATGATCTGTCCAATGCTGAGAGAGGGGTGTTGAGGTCCCCAACTATTATTATACTGGGGTCTATCTCTCTCTTTAGGTCTAATAGTATTTGCTTTGTATATCTGGGTGCTCTGATGTTGGAGATGTACGTGATTTATATGTTTATATGTTATATGTTCATGATTGCTATATCTTCTTGCTGCATTGATTCTTTTATCATTATATAATGACCTTTTTTGTCTCTTTCTGTAGTTTTTGATTCAAAGTCTATTTTATCCAATAGAAGTATAGCTACTGCTCAGTTTTTTTTTCCATTTGTGTGGTATATCTTTTTTCATCCCTTCAGTATTAGTCTGTGCGAGGCTTTGCAGGCAAGGTGAGTTCCTTGTAGGCAGCATGTAGTTGGGTCTAGTGTTTTTATCCATTCAACCAGTCTGTATCTTTTGAGTAGAAAATTCAATCCATTTACATTTAGGGTTGCTTTTGAAAAGTATTGTCTTATTACTGATATTTCATAGTTTTTTTATGGTTGTTGTAAATATCTTTTGCTCTTTTCTTTTCCTTTTATTGTTTGTCTTCATTGTTTGTTGGTTTTTTGAAGTGGTAAGGTAGTTTCTTTCTCTTTCACCCCTACACATTTCCTGTACTAGTGGTTTTTGTTCTTTCATGTGTATTTCTGGTGGTGATTGTTGGTTTTTTATATTCCAGATGCAGGACTCCTTTGAGAACTTCTTGTAAGGGCTGGTCTTGCAGTGATGAACTCCCACAGTTTTTGTTTGTCTGGGAAATACACTATTTCCCCTTCATTTCTGAAGGATAGCCTTGCTGGGTATAGTATTCTTGGTTGGAAGCTTTTTTCTTTTAGTACTTTGAATATACCATCCTGTTGTCTCCTGGCATATAACGTTTCTGCTAAGAAATCTATTGTCAGTCTGATGTTTACTTACTTTTAGGTGACTTGATGCTTTTTGTTTGCTGTTTTTAGGACTCTCTCTTTTTCTTTGAGTTTTGACAGTTTGACTACAATGTATTTTGTTGAGGACCTTTTTGGATTGAATCTGATTGGGGATCTTTGAGCCTCTTGGTACTAGAAGTCCATATTTCTCTCAGTCCCTGGGAATATTTTTGCTATTATTTTTTTGAATAGGTTTTCAATGTCTTTTCCTTTCTCCTCCTCTTCTGGAAAACCCAAAATTTGGATGTTAGTATGCTTAAGATTGTTTGATGTCTCTCATAGGTTTCATAGGTTTTCTTCATTTATAAAAATTCTTTTTTCTTTTTCTTTTTTCCCACCTGGCTTATTTCAAAAGGTCTGTTTTCAATGTCAGAAATTCTTCTTTATACCACACTGCTACAGTGCGCCGCTTGGGGGCGCGGTGGCGCTCCCGCCGAGGGTTCGGATCCCACATGCAGACCGGTTCCTCCTCACTGGCTGAGCGAGGTGCGGGCACGACACCGAGGGTTGCGATCCCGTTGCTGGTCCCGGTCCGGTACTGGCGCGACACTGAGGGTTGCGATCCGTTGCTGGACAAAAAAAAAGACAAAAAGGAAAAAAAAAAAATTCTTCTTTCTGCTTATTCTAGCCTTTTTCTTAAGCTCTCAGTTCTATTTTTTATTTCATTGAATAAAATTTCAGTTTTAAGAGTTCTGCTACATTTTTTTATCTATTTCTTTATAAAGTTCCTCCTTCAGATCCTAGATTTTTTTTTCATTTCATTACATCATCTATCTGATGTTTTTCTTATATCTCATTTAATTTCTTTAAGATTGTTGCTTGAAATTCCTTTATTTTATAGGTTTCCTATTGTTTGGGGTCTGTTACTGCAGAATTATTGTTTTCCTTTTGTGGTGTCATGTTTGTTTGTTTGTTTGTTATTTGTATTTCTGGTATCCCTATGTTGATGTCTGAGCATCTGGTTGAGTAGTTGTTTCTTCTACTTTTCAGGAGTGCCTTCTGAGAGAGACTCCTTCCTGTAAATGGGTTTTATATTGACCATTTGGTATGATGCTTTAGTTTTGATTCTAGTAGATGCAGTGCTGTAGTCTTTGTGTGGTTACTTTGACCATATATAGCATCAGAGTTGTCTGTGAGTGCATCTATGGCCTAAGTGCTGGGACACTCAGTAGTTCCTTGCTGAAGTATGTGACATATTTTTAAAAATAATATTAAAAGAATTAAAATGGGCAAAGAAAGAATAGCTTACTTTTTAAGCAGTTCAGGAGCAACTGGCTATTGACTTAAGAAGAAATTTTGTTTATAGTATCTGCTACCACATCATAATAACCCAGATAAATTAAAGATTTACTTGTGGGGAAAATAAAGAAGTTTTGAATATTTTAGAGTTATTGATTATCAAATATCATGGGGGGGGGAAGAACTTTTAAGATTTAAAATAAAGGTATACAATTAGAATGGAAAAATCAATACATAATTGTGTATATTCAAAGATATACCTTTGTGCAATTGAGAAAAACACATCTCATCTGGTGGGCACAGCCCTACAGGTGCATACATTAATGAGTTGGATTTAAGTCTCCACTTACCTTCTCTGCTGGGTTCCCTAGCTCAGGGCACAACATGCATACCTGTACACATGACCCTGATAAAAGTTCAATATCCTATAAAATTCCTATTCAAAGGCCACAAGGATCCAAATAGAAACAGAAAGAAACAATTCACAAAAAAGTAAATATAACTGGTTAATAATCATAGGGAAATATATTCAACTATGCCACTTATAAATTATCTTCTAATTAAAATGCTAAATATTTTTCATCTTTATTTTCATTTTCAGTATAAGAATTGATACTATTCCTTTGGAACATTATATATATGTGTGCATGTAGGTGTATGTGTGTGTACAAAAAGTATTAAACTGTTCTTGTCTTTAGTTTATTTCTTCACTAAGGAATATTATGCTACTATTTAAAATATCTTGATAAATTATTTTTAATAACAGGAGAAATGCTTATGTTCTAAAAAATAAAATAAAAACTTAGGCTATAATTTTGCTGAAGGGCCAAAAACTTTGAAAAGTACTTAGCCTGGAGGAAATTTATTAAAGTATTTTTAGAATTTAAGTGGTGGGATTATAAGGAACTTTTCTTTTTTTCCACTTTTCTTATATTCCAAGTTTTCAGCTATGATAATTATGACTTTTATTTATTTGATATTATGATACAATTAGAAAAAGTTTTTAATGAAAAGGACAAGAACGTCAAGTATGGTTTAAAGTCCAGAAAACAGAAGCTATGAAATATTGTTTAGATGAGAAGACTATACAAATAACATAAGAGTTATCTGCCATATGTGAAGTATTATTTATCAGCAAAGGTTACCTGGTTTTGTCAGTCTCTACAGACTATAAACAAGAGTGAAGGAAATAAAATTATTGCCAAAGAGAATGTTTAGACAAAAGAAGTACTATCTGTGGTTCCTTGAGACCGAAGCTCCACAGTCTATCACTAATTATTATGCTAAGAAGTGATGATGATAATGATGATGATGATGGTGATAATGACAAAAACTGTAATAATAGCAGCTAACATTTTAAAAGTATTTACTATGTGTCAAGAACTCCTCTAAAGTGCTTTAAATATTTTAATATTCTAGTTTATAATAATGCTCTATGGTAGTTTCAATTGTTATCCCTCCTTCAGAGATGAAGAAATTGAATCCAAAGAAGTTAGGTAATTTGCTGAAGGCCACACATCTAGTAAATCATGTATGTCCCAGCTAACCTGTGCCTGGGCCCATACTCTCTTTTAGGGAAGTGATCTCTTAATTACTATTTTAAGTCCAGAGCCTTCTCACTTAGGCCACTGATAAACATCTCTAACAATTCTCTCTGCCACAGGTTTAATTAAGACATCTTTGTAGAAGATCTCTTTGATAGTCTGGATATTTAAAGCTGTTAAAAAAATAACCTCCATCAAAATTTAAAACTTTTGCTCTGTGATAGACTCTCTTAAGAGAATAAAAAGTCAAGCTACACACCGGGAGAAAATATTTGCAAACCAGATATCTGAAAAAAAATGTGCATCTAGAAAATACAAAGAACTCTCTAAATTCAACAGTAAACAAACAAACAAATAATACAATTAGAAAATGGGTAAAAGACATGACCAGATGTTTCACCAAAGAGGATATGAAGATGGAAAATAAGTACATAAAAGATGTGCTACATCATTAGCAAGTAGGGAAATGCAATTTAACAACTGTAATGAGAGAATTATGGTCCAGTTCTGGGGACGAAATGAAGTAGATGCACTTTCTCCTATTCCTCCTGCTAAGTAAAGTTGAAAATATTGAACAAACATTGGAAGAAAAGTGGAGGGAAGAAAGCAGACTAGCCAAGCACTATGGGGCCTGAGATGTGAAACTGTGATGAGTTCCCTGGATTTTCTTTTTGCTTCACCCCCCTCACTATGTGGTGGAGAAGTAGGGAAGTGGGGGGAAAAAAAACCCCCAAAAACAAAAAACCGGGTCCAAACCAAAAGGAAAAAAAAAATTCTAAGAAAAGCCTGTTCTCATTAGTCAAAGGACATAAAAGGGTCAGCCGAGCAAGAGCAAAGCTTTTAGACAAATAATATCCCTCCTATACCAGCCAAACTCTGTGGACAAAATTGTGACTGTCACCACACTCTTGATAGAAAAGGCAGAATGGAGAGCCTAAATTTCCAGCATTGGGAGGCTACAAAAAGTTGCCCCATTTAGCACTGGGGTGCAATAGGTGAAGATAAAGTGGTAAGGTAGAATTTTTATTCCCTCCCAAAGCTAAGAAGCCCTTATCACACCCCACCGTTATGGTGTCAGTGGAGGCCATGTCAAGAGCAGTAATGAGACATTACTTCCCCTCCGAGTCAGGCAGGGTGGTATCAGTAGAAGCCTAGTGGGGAGCCTGAACTCTCCCACCCACCCCATAGCAAGAAAAGATCCTTAAAACACTCCACTCAACAACCACACAGTTTACATTCCTCAAGAGCCCACAGAACCCCTACCATGATGCATCATAGCATGAGACATAAAACAAACTTCAACAAGTTTAAAAGAATTGAAATACAAAATGTGTTCTCTGATCACAATGGAATAAAAATAGAAATCAATAACAAATATAACAGGAAAATTTCAGAACACTGGACAACTAAGCAATGCATTTCTAAATAATTACTGAGGCAAATAAATTATTAAGTCCTAAAGGGAATAAAACAACATTCAACTGAATGAAAATGAAAAAAAAAAGCTTGTGAGATGCAACTAAAACAGTTCTTAGAGGGAAATTTCTGGTACTAAATGCTTATATTAGAAAAGAAGAAAAGTCTCAAATTAATAATCTAAGCTTCCATATTAAGAAACTAAGAAAAAAGTGCTAAATAAACAAAAAGGAAGTATGTTTTAGTCTGTCTCTGCCGCTTATAACAAAATAACTGGAACTGAGTAATTTATAAAGGAAGAAAATTTAATCCTACATTTTTGGAGGCTGGGAAGTCCAAAGTCCAGGGAAGGCATCTGGTGAGGTCCTTGTTGTTGGGTGATGACTCTTCACAGCAACATAGGGTGTCACATGGCAAATGGCTTGAGCAGGAGAAAACTAAGCTTCTCAGTTGCTTTCCTTTTAAAGCCATCAGAACTATGCCCATTACTCTATGAAGGGATTAATCCATTCAGGAGGATACAGTCCTTACAATCTAATCACCTCTTAAAGACCCCAGCTTTTAATTACCTTGATAGGATTTTCTACCTTCTTAACACTATTGCAGTGGGAATTAAGTTTGTAATATGTGAAAGTTTGAGGAACACGTTTAATCTATATCAAAGTATAAAGAAGAAATAATAAAAATGAAGCATAAATGCCAAGAAATTAAAAGCAGAAAAACAATAGAATAAATCAATAAAACGTAAAGCAAATTCTTTGACAGGAACAACAAAATTAACAGTCCTCTAGCAAAGTAGACAAATAACAATAAAAGAGAGAGGACACAAATTACCAATATAATGAATAAAACACTTCAGTCCCGGAAGACATCGAATGGATAAAACCACACGGAGATATCACCACAAACCTATCAGAATGGTTAAACTAAAATGTAGTGAGGGCCAGCCCCGTGGCTCACTCGGGAAGGTGCAGTGCTGACAGCGCCAATGCTGCAGGTTTGGATCCTATATAGGAATGGCCGGCGCTGGCTGAGCGTGGTGCTGACAACACCAAGCCAAGGGTTGTGATCCCCTTACCGGTCAAAAACAGACAATCAAACAAACAAACAAAAACACAAAAACAAATAAAATGTAGTGATAACACCAAATGCTGGTGAGTATGCAGAGAAACTGATTGCTCATACAGATGGTCCATGGCTTACAATGGTTTGACTTATGACTTTTTGACTAAAAAAATGGGACTCTTAGGGTATTAAGTGCATATGGACTTTCTACATAATATTTTCAACTTATGATAGGTTTATTGGGATGCAATCCCATCATAAGTTGAGGAGCGCCTGTACACTGCTGGTGGAAAAGAAAATGATACAGCTACAAAATAGTTTGGCAGTTTCTTACAAAACTAAACTTGCATATACTTTATGATACAATAATTGCATTCTTGAACACTTATACTAGAGAAAGAAAAGTTATGGTGACATAAAAACCTATAAACAAATGTTCAGAGCAGTTTCATGTAATATCCAAGAACTTGAAGCAACTCAAATGTCCTAACAAATAGTTAAAATAACTGTGTTATCTCCATGTCACATACACGTGTTGATACATTCAACAATTTGAATGTATCTCAAGGGAATTATGCTGAGTATAAAAAGTCAATCTCCAAAGGTTACATATTGTGTTATTCCATTTCTATAACATCCTTGAATAGAAATGGAGTACAGATTTGTGCTTGCGGGGGTGGGGGTTGGGGGGTGGGTGTTGGCAGTAGACAACGGAGGTGAGGAGGGTGTGGCTAGAGGGTAGCATGAGGGAGTCTTGTAGTGGAACAGTCTGTATCTTGATTGTTACCGGTGATTACACAGATCTATATATGTGATAAAATTCCATAGATCTACACACGTGTGCACACACATGTACATTCATGTACACATAAATGCATGCAAACCTGGCAAAAACTGAATGCTTTCTGTGGATTTTACCAGTGTCTATTCCATGGATTTAATGTTGTACTATAGTTATGCAATGTATTACCTTTGGGGGAATCTGGATGAGGAGTAAACAGGATCACCCTACCCGATTTTTGCAACTTCCTGTATTAATTATTTCAAACTAAAATGCTTCTTTAAAAAGATCTTTAGTAAAGTTTAGGTTGGAAGCTTTGTTTCTAATTTTAATTGGTAAGGAAGACATCATCTGTTTAGGGAAAGATAATATCAATAGCTAACAGTTATCAAGGTTTTTATTTGTTTGTTTGTTTGTTTTTTGACGGGTAAGGGGATCACAACACTCGGCACTGTGTTGTCTGCACCGCGCTCAGCCAGTGAGTGCACCGGCCATCCCTATATAGGATCCAAACCCACGGCCTCGGTGCTAACAGCGCTGCACTCTCCCGAGTGAGCCACGGGGTTGGCTCTATCAAGTATTAACTATATGTTGGGCACTCTGCTAGGAAATATAAGAGGGTACTTCAGCAAATTCATGGAATGATTCATATTATCTTTTGTTTCTCCACAAACTTTTTTTTTTTTGTCTTTTTTTGTCTTTTTCCGTGTCCGGCAACGGATCGCAACCCTCAGTGTTGCCCCCGTACCGGACCGGGGACCGGCAACGGGATTGCAACCCTCGGCGTTGCCCCCGCGCCTCACTCAGCCAGTGAGCGGGAATCGGTCTGTATGTGGGATCCGAACCCTCGGGCGGGAGTGCCGCCGCGCTTCCCAAGCGGTGCACTATCCAGTGCGCCACCGGGCCGGCCCTCTCCACAAACTTTTTGAAGTACTCTTGTACATGCAATTGTTTACATACTCCATACATTTACAAGGTAGGTAGTATTTTAATCCATTTTGGGGTGACAAAATAGAAACTCATAAGGTTTAAATGTTTCCCGTGTTTTCACAAGTAATATGGCACTATATTGTACAGAGAAAGATGGAACTTGAAATGTTTTCGGGGTAGTGGGAAAGTCTGCCTGCCTGCCTCCATAAATGCATCTTTCTATTACCATTGATGCTTGCACTTTTTATGTCAGGAGTAAGACCTTTTGATTTCTGATTAGAAATGCATCTGATCCCATAATGGAAAGAAAAGGGACATTGTGTAAAGGGAAAACAGAGAAGATAAAGATATGAGGCTCTCTAGGGCAAGTTGGATCCACTTCGTGATTTTGATGAAGAAATGTTCTAATCTCATCTGAAGGTTAGAAGTTTCCTGAAGATAAACCTTGCATACTGGAAAATTTCTCCTAAGATTGGCCTTAATCTTGATACTTAAAATTGAAGAGCAGGAGATTTCACCAAAATCAGTCAACCCACTTGAAAGTTAGTAGAACCAAACATGTAAAACACTAAGAGGTCCAATCGATTTCACCATGTTCAATCCATATTTTTTTTTCACTCTCAATTCAGTGGGTAGTCTTCTTTTAAACGTCCATGAAAGCCAAAAATGACCGAAAAAAGTGTTTGATTTTACCACGTACTGTTAGCTGAAAATTAACCATAGGGAGGCAGAAGACAGAATATTCAATAGCAAATTTGTTTCTCTCTTCCATATAAAAAAGTTCTCTTTGTATAGATCATGTGAAAAAAAAGCACTCTATAATTTAGATATTAAGAGCTTCAATGCATTTTTTGTTTGATTTTTAATGTGTCCCATATTACAAGTAATGATTTCCTTCTTGTGTTAGAGTGCTTTTGTGACTAAGCTTTAAAAACAATAGTATAGCTGGAGTAGTTAATTTAACATACTTCACTGATTCAAATGCTGACAGTTTAGTTTCTGATCATAAAATATTAAATATTTGATCTCATACTATAACACTGAAGCCTTTATTTGTTATTCCTATACTATGTATATAAATCTCAAACTCTGAAGTCAAGTCTAATTCCCTCCTATGCTCACTCCCCCTGTTTTGGTAAAGTCTATTTGTTCTTTCGGTAATACATCATCCAACCTTCATTAAGTTCCAGGCATTTATGTTAAGTTCTGGGACATATCAAGTTCAATTACATGAAATTGTTAATATATTACCTGACCATTTTTAAGCCTAAAAACAACAATTTCATAGTATCGAATTTAACAGAAAGGAAAAATGTAGGTCCTTCCATGAAGACTTCACAGTCTTGTGGAAGAAATTTATAAATAAACAAAATTATAAACTGAAGGGATCCTGGAAGACTTCCTTGAGAAAGCTTATTCCAGAAGGATGAGTAAGAAGAGGCAGGCAGAGAAGGCATGGGAAAGAAGGTCTTTTCTGGTACAGGAAAAGTGTTCACAGAGAAATCTAGGCTCCAGGAAGCAGTGGGGAAAATTACGAGTCTTCACTGGAGAGAAAGGATCGAACCACAAAGCCTCTAATGTAATAAAGTTTTTATTGAGGGCAGTTGGGAAATGGCAAATGCTTATGAGCAGGAGATTGAAAGGGAAGGTTTGTGTTTTAGGAAGATCACGCTAGCAGCTGTGTGTGCTGGGATGGAAGCGGGGTGCATGACGAGTTGGACAGGACTGGAGGCTGGGTGATCACAAAGGTTATTGCATCACTGTAGGTGAAAGGTGATTGAAAGATCTACAGAAGAGCAATGGCAGTAGAAAAGGTGAGAAGGAAATAAGGCGTGACCTTGTTATACTGACCTCGTGTAGAAAGTCAGAGCAAGAAATCCCAATGGAGATTCCTAGTTGGGAAACAGGTATGTAAAACTGAGATAGAAAATACAGAATAATTAGGTCTGCATAGAGGCAAGAAGGAAGATAATAAACCCAGTTTTACACATTCAAGTGGACAAATTTGGCTGGAATTTGACATCAGGCTTTCAAGACCACAAGAGAAATCTGAACTGGAAATATAGATGACAGAGTCCACAGCACGTATACAGTAGGTAGCACAATTCATGGGGGAATGTGTGGAGTTTCCCAGAAAAGTAGTGGAGAGAATAGCCAAAGGCCAAGGGCAGAGTGCTGGCAGCACAAACACCAAATGGGTGAGACAAAAGAGCACAGCTAAGAAAGGAGGAAGGATACAGAGTGGTAGGAAGGAAGGAAGCTAGGACTATGTGGGGTCAAGGAAGCCAAGAGAAGAGAGAATTTAAGAAAGAGGAGAGTAATTAATAATACCAAATGGCATGAGAAGTTTCAATAATAATGAGAACAGAGCATCTAGAAAGCCATTTGTGATCTTGCTGAATAGCGATTTTTATAAAAACTCTTTGCAGTCTAGTTTTTAGAAATCAGATTGCAGAGATTTAGGAGTAAATTTTAAAAAATGAGAAAGTGGAGGCAGTGTGTGTAGGATTCTTAAAGATAAACCAAACAACCACCACCAAATGTTTCTTTGTATCTTTATCATAAAAATAATACATGTTCATGGGGGTGGGGCTCAGGGTAAAAAATAGCACTTGTAATTTCAGAGAAAAATTTGATTAATATTTAAATTTCAGTGTACAATCTTCCAGAATTTTTCCATGCATGAAAAGGCATTGATAGATACAGCATACATACACACACATATATATTCACTATACTTATTGGCGAATTACTATCCTATAATCCATTTTTATTAAGATGTTATGAACATGTCAACAAAGAATCTTGTGTGACATTTATCAGGCTCTATGAATGGGCTATGATTTATTTAACCATTCTGCATGGTTGGATATTTTAATTGTTGTGTTCATACATGTTGATCCTCTGATCCTCCGTCCTTCTGCTTCTGTCTGCACTTGTTCTCAAAACCTGATGCACAGCTGGTATCTGGAGACTTCCCTTCACCTGCCAGTTTGGGAAGGTTATTTTCTGATTTCTCATTTGTCTGAATTATTTTTATTCTATAGACTTACCTAATACAACTTCTGCCTACAATCTGTTGGTCAAAAATAATGCTTTCTCAAAACTCGCATGACATTACTTCATTATTATCCAGTAGCCACTGTTATTGATAAAAACAAAAACTAAAAAAATATTCCTGCTTAGAATTCTTTCTCATATTTATATGTTGTGACTTTTCCTCTCTGGAAGATTTTAAAGCCTTGTCTATGTATTTGGTTCTCCACAGTTTCAAAACTGAGGAATTCAAATGTGGTCTATTTTAATTAATTGTTCTTGATATTCAATAGCCACTTTCAATCTGGAGACTTGAATCTCTTAACTCTGTAGATTTACCTTCCACTAGTTATTTGATAGTTTCTCTTGTCCATTTTTATATACTCTTGGTCTTTAGATAGTTTATCCTATCAATCAGATGTTTGAGTCTTCTGGATTGTTTCTCTAAGCTTCTAATGTTTTCTGTCACATCTTCAGTCCCTTTTTTGTTGTTGTTTTTCATTTTGCAATGTGTTCTGAGAGATTACTCATCTTTTAATCCATTGATGACTTTTTTTTGTCACAACGTATTTCATATGGAGGAACTTCTTTTAATTCTCTTGTCTTTTTGTAACTTCCTATTCTTGTTTTGTGGATACAATTTCTTCATGAGTCTCTCAGGATAATACTTAGACATATTTTATTGTTTTCTTTTGCTTTTTTGAAGTTGGTTTTTATGCTAGTCTATTTTGGTTACTCTTTCATATTAAAGACTTTCTGCATGTTTCTGGTGCACCTTTACTTTTTTTCTTTTTTCTTTCTTTCTTTCTTTCTTTTTTTTTTTTTTTTAATAAATAAGCTGGTTAAAAAAAATGGTTTGGGATCTCCATGTATGTGGACAGTGCTAATTGACAGGCAAGCACTTCTTTAGAATAATAGGCTGGGGGAGACTGAGGGAACTCTATATTCAAGTTTCTCATGCTGGGGAAACTTTAAATGTTATTTTCTCCAGGACTTTTCAACTTCTTTAGAGAGGTCCCTCCTGCCCAGCAGACATGGCCTGCTTTCCAGTGTGCTTCTCTTGGAGGTTGGGAGGGTATATGTGTGTGGGGCAGTCAACTGCTCCAACTATGGAGATTCTACTATCCCTCCTGTTTTTAGTCTCAAGTCTAACTTTTCTCTCAATTGAATCTAGCATGCTGTAGTCCCAAATATTTCCTAGATTTATTACTGATGAATTTAAACAATAAACCTTTCTGTATTCTAGGGTGGAGATTTCCTCTGAACTAATTCACCAGTAACCACTTTCCTGCCTCTTTTATATACTCCATAAATTTACTAATATCTCTCATCTGTTTATGACCCATTTCTTCTTCTTTTTCTAAATAGTGGATTCATAAAATTTTAATGGGGGCATTTGCTTAGGGATGAGGTATCATGCATCTTTAACCAAACACAAGTTAATTCTGTCCCTCTAGCTTACAAACTCCATGAAGGTAGGGATTATGTATGTTTTCACTGCTATATTCCTAGTGCCTATTGCAATTTCTAGTAATGTTTTAAAATATGGTTACTGAAAGAGCAATTAGGACTTGTGAAAACATCACAAGAAAATATGAAAATATAAAAATAAAACCATTAAGTTTTAATCTAGTTGGATCAAATTTTAAAATGTTGAGGAGAAATATAATTTGATTCACATAAACTTAACATGATTTACCTTAGCTGATTGGGAATCTACCTCAGCTAATTGTTTTTGAACAATGAAGAGGGTGATACTGGGGCAAGCAACAGTGGCAAATAACATGTCTAGTTCTGGGAATGACTGCCCTTTAGAATTTATATTTACTGTGTGTCTGTGTGTGTCGTGCGTACGTGTGTGCACACTCAGGTGCGTGTGTGTACATGTGCATGCATGCATGGTAGCGTTTTTGTTATTTCTCTCTGAATTTCCTTTATTCACTAGACTTTGAACTTGTTAGTTATGATTTTGCCAACTAGAATGCTAAGTAAAAACAGTGCTTATAGCTGGTGAGGAGTATATCGCCCAGATACCACAGTTGCCATCTGCCTGGTTCCCAAGTGTTTACACAAGATATGGTAGATTAGCATTTCAGTTAATTAAATCATGGCTTCTGGAGTGTTGGATACCTAGTTCTTACTGCTCATTCTCATTAGATCATTCATCCATTCATCAAATGACTATGAAATACCTACTATTTGAAAAGCAAATGAGTTAGGATTTGTGTGTATTCAACTAGATAAACAGCTATATAAAAACAGTGTAGGCAAGGTAACACATAATTTTGTAACAGAGAATACAACCTCCACAAGCAGTCAGCAGCACTGAGTGTAATAGCGATAGGCATGAGGAAGGAGAAAGGGAAAAGTGTTGTGGCTTGAGGATACATGATCACTTAGGCATCAGTCCTGGGGAAGAGAGATTTAGATGCAGAGTAGCAACACAGACCCCCAGAAAATGTGGCTGAGCTGGTCTTGACAGAGCAAGTTAATTGTACCCACACAGGGTCACCCCAAGGACCCCAATACACCTCCTAACTGAGCAAAAATAGGTTTTTAACTTGGCATACCTAACGGTCATGGTATTGGTGGACCAAACTGCTAGGAACAGGGGAAAGCAGAGCAAATAAAGTGGCTGGCACAGAGCATTGCAAAATGTATTGAATAACAAAAATGGTATTTTAGTTATGTTTTTAAATTTAAAAATGGGTTAATCCTGTTTCTTATGTCTGATGCTTGGAAATCCCCTCACTAATTCTGATCCTTCTAACTCCCCTAGTAATTCTGATCTTGATCACTAGAAAATGAACTGAGGACAAATTCAAGCATGGCTCAAATATAACTGTGGAGTTTCCATTAGCAGTGAGGAAGGTGATAATATGACAAAGACACATTCTATAAGTTAAATATTCCTTCACACTATGGCACCTGGACTAGGATGGAGCAAGTGAGAAGCTAGGGAGCAAACTTTAAGGAGGCAGTCACTCCCAGAGTCTGCAAATGCTACCCTGCTCTTGCAAGACCCTGAGAGTGACCCTCCTTAAATTTTCTGTCTTTGGCCTCTCACTTGTCTTATCCTAACTCTGGCCTTGCCACATTAAAATATTTTTAAGGGACTCCCCATTTTGGGCCTCATGTCTTCACCACAACCCATACCTCAAAATAAGTGGTAAGGGAATTACCAAGAGAAATGAGAGACACATGCCTGAACATGAGACCTTCACTCCCAACCTAAAGATATTTGTCCTTAGATGTCTCATTTGGTAATTTTATCTTCTTTTTAGCTCTTGGAATCCTGTAAAAAATCTGCACAGGCCTATTAGCCATTTTCAGTGGCTTATGTAAGGATAGAGAACATACTTAAACAAGTCGCATTTGACATGAAGTTGGCAGGGATAGTGAATAGATTGCATGCCAGAATTAAGATTCTAAAAGATCTTGACAGGCTGAAATGATGGGCCAAATATAATAAGATGAAACTTAACAGGGATAAATGTCTGCACTTTGGTCAACATTCCAACTAAATGCAGAATGAGAGAGAGGTAGTTGAAAGGCAACTCTTGTGAAAGACACAAACAGAAACAGACTAAAACAGGCTCCTGGGAAAATATGATGCCTCTTAGTTACGCTGACAGTTAACAGTTAACCAGGTGGAGAAAGAGAAAGGAAATAGGGCCTGAAGTGTGTTCCAGCCTGGAAGCTAGATAAAGTATGACTTTGTCATGGAACTGCAGGAAGCTTGGTATCAATGAGATGGAAGGAGAAGAGATAAAGCCAGAGAAATGAGGAGTGGCAAGATTGTGAAGGATTATGCACAACTTACCAAGAAGTTTGCATGTTTGCCCATAGGCCAAGGGAAGACAACACAACATTTTGACCAGATTATTTTCATGGCATGATTAGCATGTTTGCCCTGGTATCACCATGAAGACAGATTGGAGAGAGGCAAAAGTTGTGCCCAGGACACCAACGATGGGGCTGTAACCCAGAGAAGAGATAATGGTGGCCTGAATTAAGACAGTGGGAGAGGAGATAATGAACTATATGGACTTGATAATAAGGAAGTTCAGAAAGATCTTGTTGGCTGTTTGGCCACTAGGTAGATGGTGATACTGTGTACTGAGAGAGGAATAAAAAAGAGGAGCAAGCCTGGTAGAGGGGATTTGAGGGAGGATACGATTTGATGATGAATTCAATTTTGTATTTATTCACGTTGAGAAGCCCCTGAGGTAGAAGTGTGTACGTGCTTATTAGGCAGTGGGCTGTTCAGGTCTGTGCTCGGGAGTGATGTCCGCCTGCAATAGAGATTTGAGGACTCAGCACATGGGTGACAATCAAGACTTTGAAGAGATAACTCAGGAAAAGTGTGTAATGGGGGATGAGATAAGACATGAGAACAGAACCCAGAGGAACATCAATATTTTAGGAGCTATCAGAGGGGAAAGAGTCTATGAATACTACTAAGAAGGAATTCCTAGGAAGGTGGGGGGCGGGGAGGAGAGCTTCTCACAAAGTTGGATGGAATGGGAGTTGGAGGAGGCAGAGGCCAAGAGTATCTAATGTTGCAAAGACATCAAGAAAGGACTGGCAAGTGTCCTCAGAGTTAAATTACAATAAAAGAGATAGGTGATCATTTTTAACGCAGTTTTATGGAAGTGGTGGAGAGTGTTTATCATATAGGGAAAGTTTCTACAAAACAGACTTATCCAAGGAGGAAACATGGGAATGTTCTCCCTATGACTAGGTATATTCAAGTACCACAATTTGCTAAGGTTTTTGCATAAGATAAATTCAAACCCAATAATTTTTTAAAATTAAAAAAATCATAATTAGTAATTTTTAAGATGAGGGTTACAGTAATTGCTACTATTTCACACTAAAATAACAGATGGAAGAGTTAAGAGGATAGAGCAAAAAAAGCTGTATCCTTTTTTTTTCTTTTTCAAGTTTTATTTTATTTTTGATTGATGTAATAGTTGTACATAGTTATGGAGAACAGTGTGATGTATCGATACATGTATACGTTGTGTAATGATCAAGTCAAGGTAATTAGGATATCCATCACCTTAAATATTTAACTTTCTTTGTGGTGAGAACATTCAAAATCTTCTAACACAGCTGTATTATTAAAGGAACAAGCGATATGTCTAATTGCCAATATAATAAACTGTCCATATATTTATATAATATATATACAATAAATTATCCATGTATATGGATAGTTTATTATTTTGGCAATATAACATATATTTATATGTAGAAACAATTTCAAACATGGAGAAAAGTTGCAAAAACAGAACAAAAAACTTTTCTCCTCTTAATTTGACAGTAAGATGATGATGTGATGTCCCACCAACCCCAAGTACTTTAGTGAGTATTTCTTATCAGTGCAGACATTACCTTACATTACTACAAACCATCATCAGAAAATTAACATAAAATGTTACTTCCATGGAATCTCAGATCCCATTTACATTTTATCAATTATTCAAATAATGTTCTTTATAGCAAAAGGATTCAGTTCAGAATCAAATGTTACATTTACTAGCCACATCTCTCTACTCTCCTTCAGTTTGGAATAAATCCTCAGTCTTTCCTTGACTTCATGAACTTGATACTTTTGAAGATAAAAGCCAGCTATTAATAAAAATGTCTTTCAATATGAGTTTGTCTTGTGTTTTCTCACATTAGGTTCAGGATATGCATTTTATCTCTTGTAGGAATACCATAGAAGTGATATTGCATTTGTCTCGTTGCATTCTACCAGTTAGTACGTCCTATTGATTTGTCCTATTACTGTAATGTTGATGTTGGTCTCTTATTTAAAATGGTGTCTGCCAGGATTCTCCACTGGTCAGTTAATATTTTTCCCTTTGTAATTAATACATATGTAGTGGATATGTACTTTGAGATTATTTTGGAATTATGTAAATATCCCATCTGTCATCAAACTTTTAATTAATTAATTAACTTAAATGAGTATGGGCTTATGAATTCTTATTTTATGTGATGTTATGATCTATTGCTATATTATTTATTTTGATGTCCACAATGTCCTGGATTTGGCCAGTGAGAGCCTCTTCAAGCTCGTTCCCGTGTGCCTTTGAGCACTCTTTATGGCACAACAAAATATTCCAGGCTTATCTTGTCTTTTCCCTGCCTGGACTTGGATTCAGTCATTTCTCCAATAAGCCCTAATTCCATTTACAGGGGAATAGTATTTTATAACCAAGATCTGAGTAGTTTTAAACATAGACACACAAGCACATACATTGTGATGGTTAATTTTGTGTGTCAACTTGACTAGGACTGGGGGAACTCAGATATTTGGTCAAACATTATTCTGGGTGTGTCCATGAGGGTGTTTCTGGATGAGAATAACGTTTGAATGGGTAGACGAAGTAAAGCAGACTGTCTCACTGAACTGATGACCACCTTACTATGCTCAGGGCCTGACACCCATTGCCAGGCCATTGTCACTATTGTCCCCTACATCTCCCACTGTAGTACCAACCTACATGTCACCCTCACGTCAGGCACTAACATCCTTGGATGGCCCCCACTGCAGATCCCAAGCCCCCAACCCCATGTGCACACCCTACTCACCTGCTTGTTCTCTCGCACCCTGTGTGGGGCTGTCCTCCTATGCAAAAACATCCTTGCTTGGTTTTTGTTTTTGTTTTATTTCATAAACCAATATGGAAATTTTTCAATAAATAGGACATTTTCTATTTTCTAATTCATTCAATTCTCCAATTCATCAAATACATTTAGAAAAATATCTATATAAATATGGATATTTCAGAGCCTCCTTCTTCTATATTCCATTCTTGAGCTTTCAGTTTAGTATCACTGCTAAATTCATGGCACTGGAACATGTAAAGAGGACCCCATATCCTACTTGAGAAATGGCATCCTATGTCCCATTTATACAAGTTGTATATTCAAATTTAGGATTCATGGCAGCTGTGCTACTATACTTAGCTGGAGGGTAGGGATAGAAATTTAATTTTGACAAATTTTTCAACACAGCTTAAATCTTAATTTGAAAAATGAATTATTTAAAAACAAAATATTTATATGTGTCCTTTTTCAAAATCTCAATTTAAAGTATTCACGACTTCAGTTATGAAGGCATATATCATGATAAATATCCTTATTTCTGGTATAGTTCCTATAACAGATTTTTTTTTTCCTTTTTGTCTTTTTTTCGTGACCAGCAGCGGGTTGCAACCCTCAGTGTTGCGCCCGTACCGGACCGGGACGGGCAACTGGATCGCAACCCTCGGTGTTGCGCCCGCACCTTGCTCAGCCAGTGAGCGGCCGGTCTGTATGTGGGATCCGAACCCTCGGCGGGAGCGCCGCCGTTCTCCCAAGCAGCACATTGTAGCAGTGCGCCACCAGGCCGGCCCTATAACAGATTTTTAAAAAGAGATAAATGTTTCCATAGCAAAAGACTGGCAAAATCTTTTTATCACCCTGAATTTTTTGTTCTTTCACTTGGGAAAACAGTGGACAGTCTCTCCTTTACTGAGCACTGAAATGCTGATATATGAAGTGTAATATTTATTATTTTTCATAAGGCAACTAAAAGTTGGCAGATATGTGCTTCTCAAGATTAAAGAAAAAACAGCAAGTTTCCTTGCCAAACATCATGGTTGAAGGAGAGCCATAGGTGATTTATTCACAGTGATAAGGTTGTCCATAAATAGGAAAGAAAAGAAATAATCTGGAATGATTTTTCATATATATGTTGAATTGATTCCTATCACTAGCTTCCAGAAAACTATCCCATAATTTTATTTTATACCAAAGTATTTTATTTCAAAAGAAATAAGGAAAGCATACCTAATAGAAACACAGCACCATCAGGGAGTTTTAGCTCTTTTACAGTAGATAATCAGATTCAATGTTTACACTCAATATAGAAGACTGAAAATGGGCACCAGCTAATTCAGTGACTGCAAATCTACTTCAAGGTCACTCAGCCTGTTTCCAATGATTTCAATGTTTGTGAAACATGTCAAAAATGATGATAAGCTATTTGTTATTATTAGAAAAACTGTGGTGTTGGCAGCGTGGATCACATATTTAGGAAATTGATGAGTTTTGAGTAACCCTAAAAATTAGCAAAATTGCTTATTTATTTTTCACATACATGCTTACTTATTTACTACAATTGTGTGAATGAAAACCTGTATAAATCAAATGTGATGTTTCCCAAACTAAGCCATAAAATACCAAAGCGGTGTTTCCCAAACTGAGTCATAAAATAAGTTAGTGGCTTAGAGTCAACATTTAAGAAACAAAATAGTTGTAGAAAAAAATATAAAAAGACATGATTTGTAGCAAGGTTGAGCACTATTTTTAAAAAAGTTTTATTTTATTAGTTCGTATGATTGGATGGTGGAGTTTGTGATATAAATGGATTTTTATTATTGGTTGTGCAAAATAATACTTGAAATTTACTCCGTTTGAGGAGTCCCATGGTGAGTTTTTTACATCTACCTATTCATTTTCTCATTAGCTTTAATTCTATTTTCTTCGTGTGTGTGTATTTCTCTCAAACTTGCTACAAATACTTAGCACGTATTAAGCATTCACTATTTTTAAGTGTTACTATAATTATCAGTACTAATTTAATAAATGTTTAATACTTATTACATGTCATCTCTGTGTAGATGGGGGGGATAAAAATATAACCTGTGCTCCAGAAGGACTGGTTGAGTGAGAAATAAACAAATGACTGCAAGACATGGATCTGAGGGTCCCTATACACAGATGTACAAAGTGCAGTGGCAGGGGGACATGGGGACTTGACGCCAAAAATCCTGGGTAGAGAAATAATATGCGAGCTGAATCTTTAAGGTGAACAGTCATGACAAAGGGAGACAGAAAGAAGAGCAAGTCCATAGACAGTAACACATTATGGAGCCACAGAACAAGAAGGCATTTGCAACTAGAGTCCAAGGCTGGGGGAGGCGGTGTTATAGCACAGCTGAAGGGTGAGAGCACATTGCTAAGGGTTCTGTTTGCTATACTGAGGTGCTAGTATTTTACTTGTAAAGGCAGTAAGGAAACATTCTCCTCCTTGAGATTTTCAGGCACAGAAGTGACACGATTAGATTGGTCTTCCTAATATATGGCTTAGATTGGAGGCCTGGATTGGCTAGGAAGGTCCAACTAGAGGAAAGGAAATCTAATGTGAGTTTATTATACTAGAGATGACAAGAGTCTGAACCGAGGCCCTGAACAAGAAGGAAGAAAAAAGGATGGATCTGAAAGAGGTCTAAGAGGAAGGGCAGCTGGACTTGTGACTGGGTCATGAGGGCAGGGAGAGATCGGGGCAGGCATTGAGTAAAGCAATAGGTTGTCTAGCTAAAGTAAGTGCATTATGTAAACCTTGACTGAAATAGTGAATACAGGTAAAGGATAGATGTGGGGAGGTCTGACTATTAATTTCAGATATGTAAACTTGAGTTGTTGGAGGACCATACCATGGAAGTATTTAATAGGGGCTGGGACAGAATCATACTCTCAAAAATATTTGCTAACTGAATGAATGTGAACAGTTGTACAGGAAGTTTAAAGGCTCAGAAGTCGCATCAGTGATTTGGGAATCACTGCTTTAGAATAAGAGAAGATGACCTACAATAAGCCTGGGAACACCAATTCCGAAGAAAACAAGGAGGAAAAGTAGAGGTAGAAAGGAAGATTTTCAAAGCATATAATCACTCCAAAATCATTGTAGTCTAAATCTGAATTTTTCAATTCAGGACATAGCATTTACTTAAGGAAAAATATTCACATAACATGTTATGTCAGGTCAGCTACCTTTACTGCCATGTGAAGTTCTCCAGATTATGTTAGTGTAAGGATTTTAGGAACGAATATCTGTAAACTATTATATAATTCAGAGAATTTTCAAACACACAGGCACCCTGGATTGTTGCATCTTTCTACATTTCAAAAGTATCTGTGAGTTCAGTCAAGAGCAAAGAGACTTGACTTTACAAGATTGGAAATTCAGGCTGTCAAAAGGCATTTGCAATAACCAGAAAGCTATACAGTACGGGCACCATTGTTCCTCCAGGTATTTACGTATCATGAAAAATAAAGGACTGAATAAATAAAGGAATGAATGGCAGTCTTTATTGAGTCTCATTAGGAAGACTGAAGCAGGATATGGGACCTCACAGAAAGTACGCTGGAACAAAAGAAAACTTGCTGGCACTCAATTGATTTTAAAACTAGGTGAGAACCAATGTGTCATTTAAGTTTTATTGTCAAGCTCTCTCTCAAATCCGTCAAATCTTTCCTTTCCAATAGTGCCTCTCTAGGACAAGCCACCATCATATCATCCTTTCTCACTCGGACCATTCCACTAGCTTCCTAACTGTTCTCACATCAGTTTTATACCAGCCTCATTGTTTGTTCTCTATACACCAGCCGGAGCGATTTTTCAAACACAAATTTGATTATGTCATCTTTTGCTAAAGGATATTTTAAGATAAATTGTAAGATAAACTTTAGGGTAAAGACTGAAATCCTTACAGTCTACATGGCCTGCATGACCTAGCCCCCTAGTAACTCCCTGGTCTTGCTCTCTGCGTTCCAGGTGGGCGACTCTCCACGCCTTCAGTGTGTGCTGCTGCCCAGACTTGCATCTGTCCCTTCTGCTCAGCTCAAAGGCAACTTCCCTAAACCTTTGCACTGGGCCAGACAGGCTCTGAGACAATATAAGGGGCACTGAAATTTTCCTTTATAAAACTATGTAATTACAGTTTTTACTGATGAATGTATTTGTATAAAACACTATTAATGTCTGTTGACCTCACTGGACTGGAAACACCATGTGGTTGGGGATTACTTCAATCATGTTCGTCATTCTATCCAGCACCTACTACAGTGCTAGGAACATGCAGGGGCTCAATGAGCTCAATGACACTTGGAATGAATGAAGCAGTGAGCTGAGTCGAGGTGCAGTTGTGTCTGCTTGGGCCAGCATAGAGTTCTTAATAGAACCAGCCCCAAATGAATCTGTTTCACAGAGATGCACGAATGTGAATATGCCTTCCTGGCTATCCTGAAAATGGTGACAAATGGCATACTGAGAAAATACCTTTATTAGGACATTTTAGAAATAAATGACTTTTATAGTCCTTTTCAATCATAAAAATTAGTACTTAATTTGATGTTAAATATGATAGCATTTTTTATGTATTACTTGGAGTGTTTGCACCCAGCAATATGCTTTTTTCACTGTATTCTCTATTCTTTGTAGATCATATTGTTCTTAATTTATCTTTGCTCTTCCTGTTTGGATCTTTAATGAAAGAAATTAAATGCAGTATCATATAATGCTTTCATGGCAGGGAGGGAAAAGTTTAATGACTTTGCTTACCTAAATGCAATTATAAATTATCCTAATATTATCCTCATCCTCAAACTGAATAAAATAAAATTCGAATTCTGAATTCTGAATTGTAAGTATTTATGCATGTCAATATGAAAGATGCATTTAAGGAGTAGTCTATACTGTGTTCAATATAGTTAACAATTTTATTAATAATTTATTGTATTATTGAGTATGCCTTATTAGATATATTAAGTTATACCTCCATCTATGACTTTTTTTTTTTTTTTAACATCCTTGATATATAAGGAACAATAATAGATGAGGTTGTGTCTGGTGACCTGATGGTAAAGGGTTCCTGGAAGGTGGAATACTGAACATTGTGATTTGTGTTCTCAGAAACTGGCAAAGGTCTCTAGTTTTACTTTACAGTTCCATTCTTCCCCACTGTCTTTCCTTTACTCTGGATGGGGCTTCATCCCCAGCTTTAGGGGGTGGAATGTAAGACTAAGGCCCAAGTCTAATAGTGTATTATATTCTTGTATAATCCAGTCACAGTAATTGATTGAGGGATAGGCAAGTGACACAATCAGAGCCAATCATATATAATGGAGCTTTCAGTTGGGAATATTGAGACAAAGGTACGTCCTCTTTCCATTAAACTTGAGGTTGCAAGGATGTGAGGCTTCAGGGACTGCAGGCATCTTGCTTCCATGAAAGAAGAAGCCACATGAGGCATCAGCCCAGAGGAAGGGTCTTAGTGATGTCCACTGACCTCTGTATCAAGCCACATCTGAAACCATCCCCACTCCCTCGACTTTTTTGGTTATGTGAACCACTGACTTCCTTTTTATTTATTTATTCTTGAGTGATCCTATTTGGTTTGGTCCTCTGTTACATGTAACTCAGTACTAATACAGGTGCTTTCAGGAGTTTATAGAAGCAGCTGAATTTATACCATGAAAACTTAAAAATATTCATCAATTCAGCACACCTTTGATATTTGGTTTTAATTTTTATTTTTACCTTTTTCCCCCTTTTTTTGGCACTCCTGGGTGGACTCAAAGACCATATTCTCAGTTTGGCAAATATCTATAATTTTAAGAATGGCTTCTTTGGGAATCATTTTTCTAAGAAACAAAGTGAGTGCTTTAACCACTTCTTGAGAGTTATTGGACTGTACAACACGAATCAATCTTAAATTGGAGAATTTTCTACTTTAGTGTAGTCAGCTGGACCAAATGGCTTGTTTTCACCTTTAGACTTGAGGATGGCACAATTTAAAATTGCATTTAGACAAATTCTAAATTGCAATGCCGTGAATCTCCATGGTTGCTTTAAAGCAGTCTAAACTGAAATCTAAACATCTCAAATGCCAAGGAGAATTAGGAATGGTTTGATGCTTGCCTGTTCATGCTTTTTCAGAAGGTAGAGGTAAAGCATCACTAGTCTTGGTATGTATTATGCCTAATCAAATCTACAATGAGTAAGTTGACAATATATATTTAAAATATAAACAAAATTTGAACATGTCACAAGATGCACCTTCTTGCTTTGGGGAAGAAAACAAATTTAGTCTAGTAGATAAAAGACTACGAATGAATTTAATCTAGTAGATGAAAGACTACAAATGAATTGACTCTAGTTAGGCATCTGGTAGCTAAGGGGATCTGGTTGCAATATGGAAGCAATGTGCAAATGTTAGAAGGGGAAGATGGGTTTCAATCATCCTTTTAAACTGAGAAATAATTACTCTCTGGGAACTTTCTGCTCTGAAGGAAATTGTCTTTCTGAATAGATACACTCCTCTAGGTCTAAGATAAGGTCCAGACTCCTACAAGGAGTCTGACCTGGTAGATGTCCCCTGTTTATTAGCAGGTAAGCCTTGCCAGGGACACCAAACACTTCCACTGGGGCCACCTTTATTCTCCAAACAGCAAGAGGCAAACACACTCTCACTAGCCTGTCTTTGCATTGTGACATTTCGTGTCCATATGGGAAGAGAAGAATTTCCACTGAAGGGCAAAGCAAGAATAAAGTGTTACTAGGGCACAAATTTAGATGTTCTCGAATGGTTGTCCATCTGTATGTGCACTACAGTGTCTATATTTTCACGTCTGTAAACACAGCAGATACAGAGGATAAACTGTACTGCACAGAATCTCTCGTGCTTCAACTCACACCAGAGAATTGTTCAGTTCAGTGAGGCTGTCAGGACCTATTCCAGGAATTAGTTCTAATCTTAACTTTCCCTGGTGCCAAGATACTATTTACACAAACTCTCTCAAGCATGTTATTTATTCAATGACAAATGAAATGGGGAGGGGCAGGTAGGGATCTCGTGGACGATCTGATTTAGAATTGTTATTAAATTCATTGTTTCCCTTGGTATATTTCTTTCAGTTTTTTTCCAATTTAGCTTTCTTTCTTAAGCATCACTAGATGAGAAGATGAAAGCCCATACAGGACATTAGATGCCAATTGTTCTATAAATATAAAAATCTATTTCAGTTATTAGCACATTTTATTTTTTCCCTTACTTAAAAAAATCAATCAAGCTCTCATCTCATGTTTTTCCAGAGTATAAATATTTAGACACCAATATTTTCATTATTAGCAGTAATGAAAATACTGTCATTTATATTTTGTTTTTACATAAAAACACTGTCAGATGTCAGTTTGTTTATTTTCCATAACAGTTCTCTGAGGGGGGTTAGCATGAGAAATTCTTGTACTGAGTCTTAACCATGTGAGGAATCACTATTTTTATTTTTATCTTCATTTGAAGAGTTCAATTGTAAAATTGAGTCTTACGGAGGGGGTATCATTTTTTTTTTTTTTTTTGTCTTTTTTCGTGTCCGGCAACGGATCGCAACCCTCAGTGTCGCGCCGTACTGGACTGGGACCAGCAACGGGATCGCAACCCTCAGTGTTGCACCCGCACCTCGCTCAGCCAGTGAGTGGGAACCGGTCTGTATGTGGGATCCGAACCCTCGTTGGGAGCGCCACCGCGCTCCCAAGCGTCGCACTGTAGCAGTGCGCCACCGGGCCGGCCCGGGGGTATCATTTTTATGGTATTTAAAAAGATCATTCTCTTCCACTCAAGGAAATTTTGCTTAAATGAAAAGAAAATAAATGCACTCACATGCATATTCAGGGCTGTTAATAATTACTTTTTAGTCTGGAAGAAATTGTATGTTTTGAGAAAATAACAGAATTGGCAAATTAAAAAAAAAAAACAATCTTAATTTTTCAAAACCTGGACAATAAATGAGATACTTATTACTATTAAAGTTTTGCTTCGTCTTATCTTCTGATTCATATTTAATCAACAAAGCTTTTTGATCCTCTCCCTATTGAGTATTTAGTAATTTATAAAAGTTCACAAAGATGCAATAAAGGGAACCTTATATTTCTTTTGCAATGTGAGAAATCCTGTTGAATAATGGTGTTGTCTAATTTATCTGTTTGCAAATAAGACGTTCAAGTAAAATGTTAAGTATTCTGTTTAATAATTTAAGGCTCTGTCTCAGAGAGAGCTGGAAGATCTTCTCTCCAGACGAATTTTTCTTAATATCCTCCCATCCTTCTAGTGGTTTGGATTTTTATAAAATACATCTAGAAAGATATGTGTGCATGCATATGTGTTGGGAAAATAGAATAATTTAATCAGGCCCCTCTCGCCTCAGGGCAGGTTGGGGGTGGTGCAGCACTCTTTGTGGGAAGGCAGTGTGTGGGTGGAGTTGGTGCGCATGCCTGGAGCCACCACCTTGGCTGACTACTGCCTTGGGCAGCCGCCTCTGCTCTGCGCAGCCATGCTTTCCAACCCACGGCTTCCAAGGACCCGTTTGCCGGTTACCTAGCTCATAGATCTGTGTGTAAAGGGTCTGGTGACACAGCCCGGCATGTGAGGGGTCTGGGGACCCAGCCTGGCATATGAAGGGTTTGTGAACCAGTCTGGACAACGGGCTTGAGGGGTCTGTGAGTACCAGACCCAGCCTTAGCTCAACAATTGGCCCAGTTGGCAGGATTACCAGCAGGTAAAAGAGTGCAAATATACATACGTATGTTCATGTATTCCTTAGGATGGCAATTACCAAGACGTTTCTGAGATATTTTCCCTTCTGCACTCTGATTCTCATGGAGTTTCATTAAGAGCCTGAGTAGAGACTTGTTCTCGGGATTGATGATGACTGAACTGGAAGAGATGGAAATGTTAGATGGAGTGGGGAGGAGGAAGGATGAGGCCTGGGGGAGAAGGATAGGTGAGGCAAAGTCAATATAGATTCTTACTCTGGCGTTCCTGGTTTGTAAGCCTACATTCATTGATATAGAATTCACAGAAGGCCGGTCATCTTCCTGGGGCTGAAATAACATATATAATTATTAATAGAAAAGAAAGGAGACCTGCTCATCTTGCTTATCTTATAAATTATTTTTCTTGGACAGAATGGCCTCCTGTTCCTATCTTCAGCATTCTTTATTTATCCTATGCTGATTTTCTTATAATTCTTATGAACTTACCATTTCTCCTTATTTCAGTAGTGGACTCAGGATAGTGTTCTATTCTAGTGGACTTTACTAATATCTTGGTTAAAGCAATTTGAGATAACTTGACATGGTATTTTTTTTCAAGGTGGTTTACCCAAAGAAAGGCACATCTCCTTTAAGACAAATGTAAGACAGTAGGAAGCAGGAGCCCTGAGTAAATGAATTAGCGTGTAAATGGAGTTAGAACACTAATGCTAACTACTCTGGTTGCAAGAAGAGTTAACTTATCTACTCAGCCAGATCTCCTGTGAACTCTGAGTCAGGTGAGCATCTACACAAAAGCATGCAAATGATTTAAACCTCTCCTTTGGTCCACAGTATTCTTTTATTATGCTTAATTTGTAGTCAGGAATTCAGGTTTTAAAACTCAACCTTCTTTTTATACCTTCTTTCAAGCTCTAGAATTTTATATATTTGTAATGATTAATTTTTTTTAAAAAACTATTGATTAAACCAATCTGGCTTAATACGATTAAAATGTGCACACCCAAAGACCCAGCAATTCCTCTCCTGAGTATAAAATGCTAGGGGAATTGGATGTTTATAATTTGTAACAGCAAATAAAACAGAAATAACCTACAATTCTATTAACAGTAGAATGGATAAATAAATTGCACTATATTAGTATCACATTATTATCACTGACAAAATACCAACAGCTACACATTCTACATAGATGAATCTTAAAAGAATAATGGGGAATGAAAACAGCAAGTCATAGAAGAATGCATAGAATATGATTATTCTAGTTAAGTTTGAAAACAGACAAAACTAAACATTACATTGTTGGTGTATACACAAATGGCAAAACTATAAAGAAAAGCAAGACAGAGATTAATAGAAAAATCAGTTTAGGGCCGGCCCGGTGGCGCACTGGATAGTGCGCCGCTTGGGAAGCGTGGCAGCGCTCCCGTCCGAGGGTTCGGATCCCACGTACAGACCGGCTCCCGCTCACTGGCTGAGCGAGGCGCGGGAGCAACGCCAAGGCTTGCGATCCCGTCGCCGGTCCCTGGTCCGGTACGGGGGCAACACTGAGGGTTGCGATCCGTAGCTGGACACGGAAAAAAAAAAAAAAAAAAAAAAAAAAAAAGAAAAATCAGTTTAGAGGTTGACTCAGGAGGATAGTTGTGGGATGTGATCTGAGAGAGGCACACAGGGAATTCAAGGTGCTGCTAATATTCTATATCTTAAGACGGATGATGTGTGCACATTGTGCATATATGTACAATGCTCCTGTGTATTTATTTTGCAATTTGTAAAAAGAAAGTACAAGAGGAAACATGTAAAAGTATAGTTTGTGATTTCTACCTCCAACCAAATGGCTAGAAGAGAGGAGTTCAAAATCTTATTACAACAAAATGATATAATATCATTTATTTATTTTTCTTTTGTTGCTTGTGATTTTGGGGTCTTATTCATAAAGCCTTTGCTCAGTCCTACTTCCTGGAGGGTATCCTCTATGTTTTCTTTTAGTAATTTTATGGTTTGGATCTTATATATGTCTTTAATCCATTTTGAGTTGATTTTGGTACATGGTGAGAGGTACAGGTCCAGTTTCATTCTTCTGCATATGGATGTCCAATTTTCCCAGTGCCATTTTTTGAAGAGGCAGTCTTTTCCCCAATATATGTTCTTGTTGCCTTTGTCAAAGATAAGTTGGCTGTAAGTATGTGGGTTGATTCCTGGGTTTTCTATTCTGTTCCACTGATCCAAATGTCTGTTTTTATGCCAGTACTGTGCTGTTTTGGTTACAATAGCTTTGCAATATAATTTGAAGTTGGGAAGGATTATGACTCCAGCCTTATTTATTTATATTTTGCTCAGTATTGCTTTGGCTATTCAGGGTCTTTTGTTTTTCCATTTGAATGTTAAGATCATTTTTTCTATTTCTGAGAAGAATGTCATTGGTATTTTGATGGGGATTGTATTGAATCTGTAGAGTGCTTTGGGTAGAATGGACATTTTCACAATGTTAATTCTTTTAATCCAAGAGCATGGAATGTCTTTACAACTTTTTGTGTCCTCTTTAATCTCTTTCAATAGTGTTTTGTAGTTCCCATTGTGGAGATCTTTCACCCCCTCGGTTAAAGTGATTCCTAGGTATTTTATTTCTTTGGCAAGTATTAAACTAAAAAGCTCTGTAAGCAAATGAAACAATTAACAGAGCAGAAAGACAACCTATGGAATGGGAGAAAATAGCTGCAAACTCTACATCCAACAATTCTGGGATTAATATCCAGAATATATAAGGAACTCAAACAACTATACAGTAAAAAACTAAAGAATCCAATTTTAAAAATGGGCAAAGGAGATGAATAGACATTTTTCAAAGGAAGACATACAATTGGGCAACAGGTACATGAAAAAATGCTCAGCATCACTAATCATCAAGGAAATGTAAATCAAAACCACATTGAGATATCATTTCACCCCAGTTAGTCTGGCCATTATTAAAAAGACCAAGAATAACAAATGCTGGTGAGGATGTGGGGAATGGGGAACTCTTCTACTCTGTTGGCAGGACTGTAAATAAGTACAGCCATTATGGAAAACAGTATGGAAGTTTCTCAAACAACTACAGATAGAACTACCATATGATCCAGCAATCCCACTACTTGGTATATATCCAAAGGAATGGAAATCATCATGTTGAAGGGATACCTGCAACCCCATGTTCATTGTAGCTCTATTTACAATAGCCAAAATATGGAACCAACATAAATGTCTATCAATGGATGACTAGATAAGGAAAATGTGGTATATATACACAATGGAATACTACTCAGCCATAAAAAAGAATGAAATTCTGCCATTTGCAGCAGCATGGATGAGTCTAGAGAAAATTATGTTAAGTGAAATAAGCCAGACACAGAAAGAAATATACCACATGTTCTCATTCATAACCAGGTGCTAAGAAAGAAGGAAAGAAAAATAGAAAGGTAGATAGCAAGAAAGATGAAAGCAAGCAAGCAGAAAGAAAGAAAGAAAGAAAGAAAGAAAGAAAGAAAGAAAGAAAGAAAAGACCACAATAACAAGTTGAACTTTCAGAAGGAGAGAACAAAGGTATGGATTCTAGAGATGGCGGGGAGGGAAGAAGGGAGATTGGGGAGTGATAGGTCGGATGGAGGACATGGGGAATAGTTATGATTTGTAATGATAAATATAATAATAATAATAAATAAAAAATAAATGATAAATTTTGTTGATGATAGATATGGTAATTACCCTGATTTGATCATTACACATTGTATACACATATTAAACAATAACTCTTTACCCCATAAATAGGTACAATTAATATGTGTCAATAAATAAATAAAAATAGAAGAGGACTGTTCTACTTCCTCTTCAAATTTTTATATATGGGGGGAATTCTATGCATTTTATGTAGGTTCTGCTGTTTTTATTCTGCCTTTGAAGAAGTAATAATTTTAAAAGTAATAATTTTCCTCTTTCAGAAACCATTACACTCATACTAATTTCTAAATGTGCACGGGAGGTCAACTTGTACGAGTAAGCTATTAATATTTATTTCACAGGCAGTGTGAAAACAATGGTACTTCCAAAATCAAAACTCAATATAAGGATCAAATCTAGAGATTGCTGGCCATGTCTTATTTTTTAATGAAAAATAAAGTCAAGGTGGTATAAGCCTAGAGAGTTTGGTCCTTGTACATTTGAGAATTGCCTCTGGCTATGGAATAAGGAAGGAATCTTTAAAATGCTCTGGTTACACCTCCTAATGTTATAGAGGAGAAGACTGAGGCCAACATTATAATGCAGTGGTTATGCTTGGACCATTGAGTCAGACAGACCAGAGTTCAGATTCCATCTTTCCCACTTACTAACCCGCACCTTGAGCAGATTAAATGACTTAACGTCTCAAAGTCTTAAAATGGAGATAATGTTTCTTATTGCACACTGTTTGTATAAGGATTAAATGAGATCATATACAATATACTATTTTGTACCATGCTTGGCTATCAATAAGTGCTAGATAAATGGTAGCTATTGTTATTACTTATGAGTAAAACAAAAAATAACAGAAACAAAAACGAATTTGTAGTTTTGAAACTCGTATTTTTCTTAAATGTTCTATAAAGCAGGTAACAAACTGTTCACCTTTCCCAATTACAAGGAAAAAATCCTTTAACATTTCCTTCTAGAATATTATCATATGTTACATACAATAAAGTCAAATACACCTGGAGTTCAATTCTTGCTCTATAATTGGTTAGCCTGCTACCTTTTCTGAGCATCAGTTTTTTTCATTATACAATAATATGTACAGTAGGATTGTGGGAAGATTAAATGAGATGATTGATAAGAAAATGCCTGGGACATTACACATGCACAAATATTTTCTTCTTTTTATCTTTTTCTTCATTACCCACTCTTCAATTACAATCAAAAGAAGGGGAAAATTGGTTCTGGTTCCTGAGATTAGAGAAATTCTCAGGGCACAGTGGTACTTATAACAGCGGAGAGAGAAACTTGAAATCTACAAAGCACAATGAAAATATTCTTGATATTATAATTTCTAGTCTGATGTGTCCCTTGCCCACCATTTTAACGTCTTATCTGCCAAAAGTATTCTTGTCAATTTACTGAGTGTTATTTTCCTTGAGGCCTAATCTTTTATTTTAAAATGGAGGTCTATGGAGGTATATGGGAAAAGAAAATTTCTTTTCTAATCAATATTCCTTTACTATAATATAAAAAAGAGTTACTCTTTGTCATCTGAGCAACATTTTTAATTCCACCCCCAACATAATATCTGTAAATGTATTTAAGTTAGGATGCACAAATTACACAGTCCTTCAGAGGCACATGTTGAAAGAACATGTGCTAAATATTTTTAAATGGAATATCAACATTAAGTCATATTTGCAAATACAAGGAATACTGTAGTCTTATAATTGTCACACAACCAAATTCATTTTGATGAAACATCTTTGATGGTAAAGATTCATGAAATCATAGTATGCCAGAGGTAGAAGAGATCTTAGAAATCATCTGACCAAAACCCTAATTTTTCAAGTGAGGAAACTGAAAATCCCCCAAGGTATAATGACCTATGCAAGTCATATAATAAGTTGGTAGAAGAGTCTGGACTGTACCTGGGACTTGACACTCTGCTCATGTGGCTTCCAAACAGCCTCCAAGGCCCATGGCAGGAGTTACACCATGGAAAGTCTTTCTACCAGGAAAGAGTCTTTCTGCTCTTTACACCAGAACATTTCTTAATCTTTTCAAGTTGGGGTTGAGCAAGATATAAATGAAAAGAAGAATAGAATAGATATCAGACATCAGATGGGGGTAAATGTTGAACTAACCCTAGATATTTAAGTTTTTCCCCTTATTTAATCCCCATAAACTTTTACAGTAATGAATTTACTAGGTGAACCACCATCTTTGGCCACACTTCCAGTGGTGAATCCAAATATTTGTGGTTTGGAAATATAAGGAAAAATGAAGAAAATGGATGAATTGTTGGGTTCTGGAGCTTTGAGATAGGAAAGAGATATAGAACTACAAAGTAGAAGCTGTGAGATTAACAACACTTACTGTATGAACAAACATCTAGTAAATATCTGTTATGTGCAAGCCTGGACTACACTAAGCATTTGTAATGGAAAAATGAGCAAGATAACAACATATTTAGCTAGCATAATAGAATGTTTAACTAAAGGAGTTTAATAGCTCATGTGATATAAGGAAAGAGGGGAAGCTGGCTTTAGGCATTTCTCTCTCTCTCTCTCTCTCTCTCTCTCTCTCTCTTTCTCTCTCTGAGACTTAGATGATACTTTTAGGACTCCTTCCCTTTTTCTCTCCATCTCTAATTTCAGCTTCTCTTGTTAAACTTGTCTTATTATCTCAGGCTTTTATATAAACAGGGACCATTAAGTCACATCCTAATAGCATCGGATCCAAGAGGAAAGAAAGCACTTCTTTCTCATAAGAATCACATATAAAATTCCCAGCAAAGTGTTCTGTTTGGCTGTGATTAGGTCACATGGCCAAAATTTAAACCAATAATAGAACCCAGGAAATTAGGATGTTATGATTTATGCTTATCCAAGATGAATGGGCAAAAAATACCTACATGACCAGCTCTGTTAGAGGCACATAAGTTGAGTGGTAGGAGTAGTTTTCCAAAGCAAACCAACCAAGACCTGATAACAACTGTCAGTGCAGCACTGGGAAATGCATAGACCATACAAATTGGCTATGAACATCTCCTCCCACCCACCGCCAAATCTGTAAAGATATAGAAAAAAGAGAGAGAAAAAACAGGAAATCTTTCTGTTCTCAGCTGTAAAACTAAACGTAAATGCTAAAGAGAATGTATCGATGTAAAAATACTCAATAAGATAAAGTAATAAAAATGTCAGTAATACACATTTGAAATAATTACATTAATAAAGACTGAAAATTCATGATGTAGGGAGGAGAAATAAAAAATGTTTTAAACATATTCATTTCACGTATGGAGGATTCCAAAGCTTTCATTTTGTTTTCATGTCTAGTAATTAGAGAAAAAGAGCTTAAAGCTGCTTTTATAAAATGCAAGGGTAAATATCACTTAAATGAATAATTGAGTATATAGCTTTTTAAATTGTAGGAAAGATTAAAATAAAGAAACAAAAAATGTATATCAAAAAAAGATAATTCTCTAAAAAGAAAAACGAAACAAAAACAATATAAATAATTTAGAACAAATGACAGAAAGAGGATTCAATATTTATTTTAAGAAAAATATAAATGGGTTAAATATTCATATTAAAGAAAGAAACAAAATGAAACTACTCATATTGAATCAAAACTTATATCCGCCAGTAGACTGAGCATATGAAATACACCAAGAAGTGTTACCAATAAATAAATAAATAAATAATATAAAGGATAGTAGGTAAATAAAGAGAAAGCAGGAAAGCAACAGTTATCATCAGACAAAATAATAATGTGGGATATGAATGTTAACCTTGGGACTGAAGTGATTGTGTTATTTTGACAAAGAGTCCAAGTCGTTATGTAGATATAATTTTAATAAACATTAATGACCTAACTGCATCACACTGAGATACATAAAGAAAAGAAACTACTAATTAAGAGGAAACATTTACAAAATATGGAACTGGAGAGGTTCTAATACATTTCCCTTAATCTTTGATTAATTAACGTGACAAAAAATAAACATTTAAGAGCTATAGAAGTGAAATAGTGCAATTAATAAAGTAGATTTAAAAGATCTATATTGGACTTTTACCACAGAGGATGCACCTTATTTTCCAATGTCTTTAGAACATTTTAAAACTCTTATTCCAGAAAGAAAATCATATTAAATTCCAAAGCAGGATAGGTACAGTTCTTTTTTAGCACAATGAGGTGAAAATGAAAATTTATTTTTAAAAAAGGTTTAACTACAACAAGAACAACCAGCTGAAATTTAAAAAAAATAATTCCCCTAAACAATTATTGGATTGTGAGGAAGTTAAAATGGCAAAAACTTTTTAGAAATTACCAAAGAGAATACTACATACAGACATTTATAACATGTAGCCAAAACTATAATCAGAAGAATATGTATCATTTAAATGACTTCATTATTAAATTATAAGAATAAAAATAAATGATCAAAGCATTTAATCCAAGAAACTTTTTTATAAAAGCAAAGGAAAGTGGGAGGAAAGGGAAAATAAAGATAAAAGCAGAAATAAAAAATTCGGAAAAAGCATAATGGTAGTTTTGATTAAGAAACCTCAAAGATCTCAGTAGGAAGGATGTTTAAAATAGCCAACTCTTTAGCACAGCAGATGAAGAAAAAAAGAATGAAAGCCAGAAGAACATTAAGAATGAGAAGCATTAGACAATCACAGACTGAGAGCAGATAAAAATTTTAAGAGCATGTAATATATAAATCCAGCTAATAAATGTAAAGACATGACTAACATGGATAACTTTTCTAGGAAAATTGGCTTACATAGAAGAAGAAACATGGAATAGACTAATAACCAACAAAAAAATAGAAAAAAATTGTTCTTTCTTTCTCAAACAATTGGGCTTAAACAATTTTACAGGTAGATAGGTTTTAATTCGAAGAAAAGATGATCCCTACAACATTTTTAGTTCCCAGACAAGGAAGGAAAATTCCCTATTTTTTTATCAAGGTAGTGAAGCCTTGATGTGAAAATGTGATAAAAGCAGCTTAATTAAAACAAAATCTAGAGACCATCCTAATGTATGAACAGAAACTCATCATTAAAAAAGTAAATTATATCAGGACCGACTTAACCAGTAGGCATAAAAACATTTTCATGGACTTTGAAGTACCTACCATACTTTCACGAGCCCATGAAAATGTTTCTATTACTAAATCAGAAGAGAAAATGAACTTTCAGGTCAGATAAAGGGTTCTAATATATAATAATGTATTCATCTCACTACTAACACAGTAATAAAATACAATTTTTATTTTTTAATTTTTTTTTTAATGGAGGAAGGGGCCCATAAAGGCAAAAGTGGCTAAGGCCCATGAATGTCATAACGGGTCCCAGCTTATTTGCATGGCAGCTTGATAACAGTTGTGGCAATATTTAGTCTTAACAGAACTGTGCTGAGAAATTTCTTTGTAATTTACCTTTGTGAGAATAAGAACACCTGTTTTAGGATTCATTTCTCATTCACAACTTTACTGTTTTCCCCACACATCACATTATGCTTCTTTGAAGACTGACAATTTAATATTCTTTGTAAAAAACAAGGGTTTTAATCTAAAGCACAATATGCTTCTCTTTCATTCTATAACAAAAGCCTATAGCATGAGGTGGGGACTCAGGTGGGCACCCCGAGCGAGTATCAACTTCTCCCACGTGAGCAGAGCAAGGCCTGGGAGCTGTGTCCTCAACCTTGCTTTGGCACCCCTGCCAAAGGGACAACTAATTACCTGGTGTTTGTTCCAAGGCATTATATCCCTCAACTGTCATTTATCAAGATGTCTCTTTCCTCTAGAAAATCACAGAATTAAGTCGGCAAAGTATCGAACAAAGCACTTTCACAATTCTAAAACAAGTAGAAAATACAGTGCAAGAGATAAATTTCTAAAAGGACAATTTTTCACCCTTAACAGGTAACATCATTAATATCTTTCAATTCCAGAGACACAATTCTAATTCATCTTTGATTCCTTTCTCCTTAATCATTTCTATTTTGACATATATGTAAAATCATATATGTAAATCTTTCTCCTTCCTTTTCCAAGTCCTTATGTATTTTACCTTATTTATCTGTGATATTGTCTAAACTCTCACAGAAGTTAAGGATTACCACTAAAGAAGCAAAGAGGATGGGGTTTAGGAAAGGCCCAGTCTAGAGGTTATGCGTGATGCTCAAGCCAGTTTTTGAAGGATGAGTAGGAGACAGTCCAGTATTTAGGCCTTCATCTACAACACAGTGGCCAAGAAGCTATGTATGTAACAGGTAGAAACTAAGTTCTAGAAAACATGTCCTGAAGTCAGAGTAGTAATAACAAGACCTGACTTTTCAGGGTTGTCATAAATATTAGAAGAAATGTACTGCAAGCCCTTAGCAGAGGGCCTGGTATATAGCAGGTCCTGGAGAAACAAGAACTACTACTAATATCAGTAGCGTCGGCATCGGACACAATGTCTGTCTAACCAAAATCATTTTTATGTAGTTGCTCCTCAGTTTACAAATTGATCTCATTTAAACACCTTGTATTTATCTCATTTCCTTAAACTCTGTGGGGGCCAATATTTCTATCTCTGCTTTTAAAACTAAACAAACCCAAATCTGGGAAATTCAAGTGACTTGTCCAAAATCACACCGGCCCCTTTATTCCAAATCTGTGTGCTCTTGCTTACCAATTGGCTGTAATAGTTTTAAAACCCCTGTTTAACATGCACCACACATTGAATAACAGTTACCTGAACAGTCATTTATCTGCACCATCTGCCACTTTCCAGTTGATTAGTGGGAGAAACTTGTAATGGCTCTCTTCCACTTTCTTGTGTTTACTCTTTTTAGAAACAGAGATAATTTAATTTGTAGCCATCAACACATTATTGAACATTTTGCTAAAATTGTAGATTTTAGATAAGGTGTTATTTTAGCATTTACAATGCACAAGAATGAGGGTTAATATTTTTTATCGCTACTCTGTGTGATAAGTATTTCTAAAATGAAATTGATATACCTTCTAACACTCTATACTTTTACATTTCGTATGATACTCTGGACAGATACAGAAACTTCCTTTCTATTCACTAGACTCACTACTTTACTTTTAGTGATGTTCTCAGTGCTTTTCATTGATTGCCAAATTCTAGGACTTATTTCATCTCCTGTAATTGCTTTTTTCTCATCTTTGTTACATTTTAGGTGGTAATTGTCAATTTTTCTTACATCACTAAAAATGTTAGTGGCTCACACAGTGAAATAATGACTTTAAGTGAGGGCTCTAACTCACATTAAGAATTCTCTTAATGTGTGTGGAAAATTAAGACTTTGAGGGGTTACACTTGAAGAAAATCTAACTAACAGATAAAAGTATAGTATGTTGGTTGTTCAATTACCGGAAACTACTGTGAATGCTAGAGCAAGACCTCAGAATCAACACAGGGAAAGTGTAGATGTGAGGTTGACGTCTGTCACATTAAACCGATCCAGTTAGTTAAAGACAATTTGTTTTATCAAAAGAAAGATACTTTTCTTTCTTTTTTTTTCTTCAGTTCTTGGGAAATAAAGAGCTGTAGGCAAGGTTGGAAGATAGCAGAAAAAGTCTGAGTGAATTTTGGAGCAGCTGCTCAAATTCAATGAACCGAAGCAATAAATTAGGGCAATCCAATCAAAACCAGATAGAGCCACAGCTAAGGCAGTGAAACAGCCAATGGCTGTGCTGAGGAAGCAAAGCAATAATGTGATGCTGGCCCCAAAGCAACAGTTGTCCCTGGAAGCAGCGTGTTCTGATTCTTTACTGCTAGCTGTACCACACAGAGGCATTGCTCAGACATCTGGGGGTCTGAGTCCTGATGTACAGAACAGGTCATTTGACTTAAAAAGAAAAAAAAGAATCCTAGTGATGTATATTAAAATATGCTTAAATTGGTATGTCCGCAGGGCTATAGAAGCCCAAGCTCTGCATCATGTTGGGAGACTGCAAATGGCTCTCTCTGAGCTCTGAGTCTCTTTTCACAGCAGCGGCAGTTTTATTTGCTCGTTTGATTTGTGCTGTGATGCCAGTAAATACTGCAAGCTGCTGTGGAAGCCTAAAACCATCTAGATTGGTTCTGTTGTCTTGATCTGCAGGGAATAACAAATAAAATAAGACACCTCAAAAGGTTGTTTCTTCCTCCTCTTCTCTTTATACCATGGGTGCGGTAAATTGAGCTATGATTGCCAGCTATAATTGTTAGTTGATCATTGTTTGAATGAAAATATCATAGATCTGTCCGAGAAATGCCTTGAAAAATACTAGTCATGTGTGTTGGAATGGATTTAAGGTATGAGATTAGACTGAAACAGTAAAATTCTGTGGCTAATGTGGTCATCAGAGCTGCTTAAAGCAAAGTGTTTTCAAGTTGGCGCATTAGCCATGCCCTCACATGTTTTGAAATATGAATTATATCCTTTTTCTTTGATTTTTTTTCTGTTCTGGTTCATTTGAGGTAGACTTTTCTCTGCCCCCTCTCCCTGCGAAGAGCTGTTGCCATTATTTGCTAAGGTAATTCTTTTGCTAACACACATTTATCCATTGCCTGACTCACTATAAATAGTGCAGTTTTACACGCCTGCCAGAAAGAAACGCAAACAGGCACACATTCTGTAACTCAGTATATTTTCTCAAGCCTTGCAGGGATTTCAGGCCCACACTGTGTTCTTTCATGTATTATTTTACTTACCCATATTTTTCCGCATAATTCAAAATCACATACTTCCAGGTACCCATGTAAGAATTCTGGCATTACCACCACACAAACTGAAACCTTGCTAAAGGAAACTTTTGCTCTTTGTTAGATAAACATAATTTTTTAAAAAATGCCTTGGCTTTAGAAAAAGCAAAGTGATTCTTGATTTCTTGTTCCAGAAATACTGTAAATCAGAGTTCAGCAAACATTTTCTGTAAAGGGCCAGATGGTAAATATTTTTGCCTTTGTATATCATATAGTCTCTTTTCCAACAACTCAGCTCTGCTATTATAGCTCAAAAGCAGCTGCATAAATGAATGAGAGTGACTTTATTTATGAACACCAAAATTTGAATTCCATATTACTTTCATGTCACAAAATATTATTTAAAAAAATATTTTTCCAACCACTTAAAAAGGTAAAAACCATTCTTAGCTCACAGGCCTTACCTAAATAGGCAGCAGGCCACGGTCTGCAGTTTGCTGACCCCTGTTATAAACAAGTTTCTCCAATGAGACGAAGCCTGTGCTGTACAAAGGCACTAGTGCAACGACACTGTAGCTATATGGAGAAAGCTTCATTTGCTATGAAAAGCTGTAAGATCACCAATAAATCCCCAAGAACTAACAGCAGAATATCAAGAAATTACTTTTAATACTTTCAACTTCTTGAGCTATATAAATGCTGAGTGTGCATCGATTGAATTAATTGTTAGGCAACATTGATGGATTACAACCAGTGGCTTTATTATGGCGAAGAGGTTTTGGAATTAAACTTTCTGAAGTGATGTACAGCCCTGATAATTCAGTAAGGAGGGAAAGTTTTCTCTGTCAATAAATTAGCTACTTCTGTCTTCCTGCATCCTCACGTCTAAAGATTTTGATTTTAGAGAAAGGGATTCTTCATTTTACTGATGGCATCTTTCTTCTGGCTTAGCCATATGAGGACATCAGGGAGAGGGAGCTCCATACAAGATTGATAGCTTGATTACAGCATGATTAGCCTAATTGTTCCTGTGAATAATAATATGCATTTCATTTGCAATTTTCAGCCAGTCTCACAGTTCATGGCCAACAGGCATATTTCTAGATTCCAAGGATTCCAAGGGATAACAGTTTTGAAAATATTTCCAGACTGCCGCAATATGGTTCAAGATAATATATCTAAAAACAAGTCCATACTGCATCATACAAGCACAATTCATGATTGTTATTATATAAACAGTGAGACCATTTGGAGAAAGCAGATTCCTTAAAACAAAGCAGTTTGTTTCTAGATGCGGTTTATTTAGCCTTATGTAATCCACACTCATCTTTGCTTGGTTCCCAAGAAGCGAACAAATTGGTATTTGAACTTGAGCTAAGCAGGGGTGAGAACACCCCCTGTTAATAGGCATTATTGCTGGGCAGCCAGTGGCAATTGCAGAGGGGCTGTGTGTCTCTGATATGTATCACTTGCTTTCAATATTGGAATAAATGATTATACATTTTTCTCTTCCCGTCTTCTCTACTTTAAAGTTTTCAATTTAAGGTTATTTTTTTTTAACTCATAGGTTTATATTTTACTTAAAACCCAAGTCTGATCATATTATTCCTCTGCTCCAAAAATTCAACATCCAATCACTTAAGCGAAGATAAAGTTCAGACATCTTAGCCAGTTGCTCGTGTCTCAGTAATATGATTATCACAATTAATCACCTTTAATTTTCACAATATCCCTTCCTTACCATCCTTTTACACTTATAAACTCACTCTTCCAAAAACTTACTCTCCATCCCACTGCCCCATGCCTTTGATCCACCTGGTTACCTCAGGGCTGTTGGCAGTGCCCTTCCCTTCATAGGTGCCAATAGACACATTATTTCTCTTTCAAGGCTCAAGTCAAACTCAACTCTCCTGAGAATTCTTCTTAAAAACTCAAAGTTATGTTCTTCTTCCCTCAGATAGCCATGTTATTCACATATTGCCTTGGAATTGAATTGTTTACACATGAATCTCCTTTTTCTTCTGGGCTATGAGCCCATGGAGGACTGGTGTTTCCATAGTGTGATGCTTTGCATACCTTAGTGCAAAGGGTCATGATTTCTAGAGTGTGGAAGGATCCAAATCCACTGTCATCACTGCAGGATTTAGGTGCTTATTCAACACCATGTGTTATCTGAAACTTCTGAGGAGAGAAGTGGTACATGATACCTTGAAGAAACTTTAATTAAACAAGGAACCTTGATGGAGCTGGATGGTAAAAATGGGAAGGGGGGACCTGTAATTTCAAAACTTCCAGTTATTTTCTATGTGAAAAAACTAGAGGCTGGGAAATCGCTTTTGCTTCAGATGTTTTAGGTAAAAATTGCAATCTTGTGTATCTGTGATATGTATGTGTGTGGGTGTAGGGTTGGGGAGGTGGAGTTGCTTTGTTTTGGTTAGGCATAGGTAAGGGAAAACCCACAGCTGAAATAGAGATTACAATGACTTTCTGGCTCTGAGCAGGAAAAGATTTTCATTGGAAGGAAACAAATTGCATCAGGGAGAAGCTACTTCTGAAGGAGCTAAGTCTGAGATGGTGGGGAAGATAGACAGGGGAGAGCACATCTTTCTCCACAACTCTTCAGAGAACACAGATACTCTGACAATCCAAAGACTGGCAGCTTTGGAAACTTGGAGAGTCACCACTGTGATGCTTACAGTGCTGTTGTCACAATGGGCAGTCACCGACAACTGTGGGTCTCCATGGAAATTCATAGCCAAAGATAACGGACAAACAGGAGCTGGAGCTGAAGAACAGTATAAAAGACATTGACTATGGACTGCAGCTGACACCCTAGTTTTGGTTTCATGCCCAGCCTCCTTTTGGAGACTCTAATCATTGACTATGGAACCCTCTGAAGAAGCTGACATTGTACTTTCATAAAAGAGGACATTTGGGTCTTAAAAATTGATATGACATCATTTTGTAGACATAGGCCAGAACATACAGTTATTTAATAAGTTCCATTTAATAAAATTTTGTCAAATTTAATTTGAATTATAAAAGACCAGAATTCTCATTTCAGAGTAATTGCTTATATAAGTAGCTTTCCATCTCCCATACTGAGACAGGCTATTGAGACATCCATTAGTTTGAAGCTTTTTTTTCCTTTTCTTAAAAACGGAAATATACAGACCCATCCAAGAATACAAACTTTGGCATTTCTGACATTTGAAAAATACACATTATACCCTACTTAAAGTTTGCAAAAGTGTTCTTAGTGCTAGAAAGAGAAGTGGTGTAATGACTAATTGTGATATGTGCATTTATACTCTATCCCATACCACCTGCAAACATAATGGTGTGTGTGCTCGAGTCTATGCGTGAGGGAGTGTGGGTTCAGTCATTAGCATGGCCAGCCTTCATCGGCGACCTCAATCCAGACCTGTACTTCTGAGGAACAAGGCATCTATTTAGTTCACAGCTTAGGTTAGACATGGTGGACTGCCAAGTATACCCTTCTACTATAAACACCCTAGAGTCGCCAAGGAGATTATGCCAACAGCCTAATTCCCCACCCTCAATACCATATTTGTTTTTTGAAATTCTGGTCCCATCAGATACATTAGGATTTCAACTCAATTTCAATTATTTTAAAATTCTACCCCCAACTAACCCCCTGACAAATATATACATACTCACACACAGACACAGACACAGACAGACACACACACACTGAGACAAACCTGTTGGCAATGCTGTATTTTGTTTTGCATGACAGAGATGGTGATCGAAAATATAGCTAATTCTCAAAGCTCCTTTTCATTTCTATTTCCCTGCCACTGGGCATCTATAGATAAGATAAAGAAATATGTCAGCCAGACCTATTAGTCTATTCCAATGTGTTTTCGATTTTACTTTTTTAAAAATTAGAGTCAGTGTAGGCTATGTATATATATATTGCCTCTAATTTTTGTACCTTGTTTTTATTTTAACCATGCTTCTCAGAAAATCATATATGTTTCTTTTCTTTATGGTAAAACATTCTCACACTATGAGTATTCTCTTTACATTTTAAGAAAAAATTTTTAATGCAGTTATGTCTATGTATCCTAATTGGTCATTAAAAAAAAGAGTAGTATTGGGGTATAGGAAAAGGAAAGCCTAAGAACAATGCTGATTTTTATAATTTTTCAGGCTTTTTTTCTCAATATGTTTGAAATACTGTAGCTGTTTTGCTCTAGGTTAAGTAAGCAGAGAAGGAACTCTGTGTTTTCCCAAATGGGCTGTTCAGTAAGTGTTTTTTTGCCAGCAAAGGAAAAAGCAGCTTTAGGGCTGTAGTGGTATGTACAGGCATCTGATAAATTACCTTCTGCAGCAGGACACTGTGCAGCATTTGGCTGTTCTGGTGGGTGGCCTTCCTATACAGAATGTGGCATATTGCTAGAGTCAGAGCATCCACGTTCCTTTTCCTCCTTTCCTTGGCCAGATATTTCTGGATGAGATCAATAAGAAAACAGGATTCACTGATAGGGGGTTGGGTCCAACCACTTTCCAAATGCTAATTTGGATGACAGGCTGTGATGAGCACAGTGGCATTTTTAGTGTGGGTCACTTTTGTCCCCTAAGTCTCAAGCTGCCTTTAGAAATGTTGTGCTTACAAGGAATGCTGACACATGAGGCATGGAGAGAAATGCCAGCAAATCCTTTGACTGTCTCCCACAGGAGGCATGAGTCATGGTGGTTCAAAGGAGGAGAGACTACATAGCCTGTGTTCTTATTGCCTTCTTGTGGCACCCCAGCAGTGCACTTGGCTTTGACCAACAGCTTCTGGAGGCCTAGGGCAGAAAAGCTCCTTGGCCATTCTTGGCTTGGCTCCCACAAGTCAGTTCAAAGGCATAGTCAAGACTGATGCTAAAACTACCAAAAGATGATGAGTAAAGATAGGGAAGATAAGCAGTATCTCCTCAATATCTAGTATATATGTCAATACATGGACTCATAAGTAGAGTCATACTAGTACCTATAAGCAGAGGCATTCCCAGAGGATTTGATCTGGGATCGTAATTTGGATTCAGATATAGGAGTAAGAGAAGATAGTGTATTGGATAAAAGATGGGTAATGATGTGTTGATTTCAAAGTCAGAAATGGGAGAGAGAAAGTTGTGGAATGAAGTAAAACAGTGAGGTAGGCGAAATCACTTGATTGGGAGGACAGAAAAGCTTTTAGGAGATGCTAAAAAGTATGAATTAAACTCAAAGTTATAGTTGATAAAGAATGAGGAGATCTTCTTTATACTTAACCAAATATTTTATTCAGAGCGACTGAGCCAAATAAAGAAATATTAGTAATGAATGACACTAGGGACCAATGTTGACCACTGCTTTGTCACCTCTGCTGGACATTGGTTTAGACAGCTTTAGTGTTTGTTTTGGAGATTTGAGTTTCATGTTTCTTTATAAATCCACAGTGTTAGTGCTGTGTCGTGAAAGTCCCATACACTAACAACTAGTTTCCCAAGTGAGTTCCATATTTTTGACAGAATCTGGAGTTGTCATTTCATCATGTTACCACAGATTCATGTTTGACAGAGAAAGACATTATCAATAAGTCCATTGAAGACACATTGTCTGAGCACTATTATTACTTTCATAGGAAAACTTTTGAGGCTTAATGGACTATTCTAGGATAAAAAGGAAAGGACAAATAATATGTGTAATTTGGATGAACTCAAATCCAACATAATCCTTTTATCTCATTTGTGAAGAGGAAGCATGTGATAGGAATTGATTTCATGGTTTTCCATGGGGTTCAAAATAGAAAAATAAACATATGCACATTCATTAGTATAATTATCTGGTGGTTCTGGTAATGATGTTTATTTAGCAGATGAAAATAGAGTTTCAGTCCTGCAAATATGAGAGTCAGAATTCTAGAACATTAGAGCTAAAAGAGAACTTGGGGACAATTTTACCATACTGAAAGCCCAGAAAAGTCATCTGATGCTCAGTTCAGTTATCTGTCAGTGAAACATCCCAGACTCATTGAAGGGTATGATTAGAGCCCACATTAGAGCTAAAAGAGAACTTGGGGACAATTTTACCATACTGAAAGCCCAGAAAAGTCATGTGATGCTCAGTTCAGTTATCTGTCAGTGAAACATCCCAGACTCATTGAAGGGTATGATTAAGTATTTAAGATAGGGTGTACAGATAATGAATTAGCAGGTCTTTTCCTTCCTCTTCTTTTTAGCTGATTATATTTAACTTAAAGGAAATGATCAGGAAGCATTAAGCCAAAAAAAGGAAAGGGAAGAGCTGTGCACTTTGCTGGATCAATTAGTAGCACCTGTGTATGGTTTGGTGTGAAAAGAGGTTGAAAATGATATCTAAACTGAAATCTTTAATGCCCTGTCCATCACAGATAATAAGTAGTTGATTGTGGAAGGTTGTATTTTCCAAAGATGGCAGGAACAACACCTCTTTTCCTACAAGTTCTGACAATGTAATCTTGCCACTCCCCTCATCCAGAGTGGGGTCTATTTTCCTACCTCCCCTACTCCTCGTCTTTGACCCCCACCCCCACCCCACTTACACCTGGGTGGCCCTTGTGACTCTTTGGTGAAAGAAATGCTATGTAACTTCTGAGGCTAGGTCATACAGGGCAATACTTTTCCCCACCTCTATTTTGGGATATTTGCCCTTGGGATCAAGCCACCACTTTGTGAGGGAAGCCCAGGACACCTAGAAAAGCCATATTGAGGAGTTCTGGCTGGCAGCTGTGGCTGAGGTTTCATCACACAGCCGATGTGTGTGAGAAAACCCTTAAGATGACTCCAGCAGCCACCACCATCTGACTGCAGCTGCGAGAGGGCCCCTGCACAAGAACTGCCTAGAGGAGCCTAGTCTTCCTGCCAAACAATGAGAAATAAAAACAAAGGACAGCTGTCAGTTTTCATTGCTAGGTTTTGAGTTGGTTCATTATGAAGCAATCGATAGGGAGAACACTACTCCTAAAGACAGGGAAAAAAAGAAGATAGGTAAAAGAAAGTTATTATCCCTCAAAAGACAAAAATAAATTTGGAATCAATCAGACGTACATTCTACCATATAGATACAAATTGATTTCTAAGAAAAGATGAACTATTAGCAAAGCTCATGAGGTTCTAGCAAAACCCGTAATAAGAGGACATATAATGGGGGTCAACAACATTTTCTAAGCTTAAAACGACAAGTTATATAAACTAGAACATTATTGCACAAACCTCTTTGTATTTCCTAAAAAGAAATAGGCAAGGTGACCTTAAGCATCTTTTCCACCCCTAACTTCTGTCATTCTTTCTTCATCGTGTGGGTGTTCAGTTTGCTGAAAAAGCCAGATTTCAGAACAGCTTTCTTTCAGAAATGATGTTTTTAAAGTTAAGGAAAAAAAGCTTGCCGCACTGTAGAAGTGGCAGCTATAAAAATAGATATAAAAATAAATTGAAAATTCATAACAATTGTGCTGCAAGAGATGCGTTAAGAATTGAATTACAAAGTAAAATGAACAAAGTGGGCTTTTGATTAAATGAGTAAGCTGAAGTATACACGTATGGTAATATGTTGGAAATGGCTAGAGAAAGTGCAAAATAAATGTAGAAAACACTGTGTGTACAGTGCTAGGATTGTGCCAGCATAAAATAAGAATTTTAGAAAGTATGATCTCACAGCATAAGGCAGGGGTCAGAGAGCTGGGTTAATTCCTAGCTCTCACAGAAAGAATACTCAGAACTATGCTTAGAAAATGCAGAAAAATAGGAACCAAAATATGTCAAAAAGTTTTGTTTTGGTAGAAAGATACTAAGGTAGCAAGCCAAGGGACTTGGTCCAGGTTGTGTAAGATAAAAGTACGTTTCTTCCCTCTCCCTGCGTCCCACCCCCGCTGTCCTCAGACACATGTCAACACCATACGTTTTTAAAGAGCAAAAGTGACTCCATGTTCCCCACTTACATCTGCACAGACGGTAACTATAATTCATCAGTTTCCTAACAATGAATCATCACTTTCTAAGCAAAGGTCGGAGACCTTAGTGGGATTAAAGTTCCTTTATTAATAAATTTTTTTTGTTCACTTAGCATCTACTCGGTGTGATGAAGGATACAGAGGTCTAAAGCCTATAAACAGTTATTACCTAATTGAGGAGACAGAATTAAATTAATAAGGAATAATGAGTTGTGGAATTGTCCAGTAGTGTTAATAGAAAGAATGGGAGAAAGGATTTCTTTAATATCATTGTATGAGCTGGTTAGTGGTGTTTTAATCAGAAATTACTAATAACTGCTAGACTAAGAACTGACTGAAGAATTATTTTCTGATGATTCGTAATTGTTACATGTTTTTATATGCTCTTGCTATATCTCTTCTACAATATTACATTTTAAAATTTTAAAGAAGTTTAACTAAAAGTAAAGAAAAGTATGATATTAAAGTAGTTTTCAAAAAAAAAGAATGGATTAGGAGGGTGGGTGGAATATGGGTGACAATTGACAGACAGAGACAGGAAATCATTCTTGACAAGTGTCTTACTCTACACCTGGTTCATAGTAGGTGCTCAAGAAATATTTATTGAAAAATTGAGTAAAGCAAGGCAAAAGAGGGTTTATAACTGTGATACAGAGTGGTCCAGCCCAGCTAGAGATGCGAAGGCAAGGTTGAATTTCAGGACACAACCAGATCAAGGAGGTCTGGGAGGGAGGTGATGCATTCATTTTCTGTGATAGAAAAATGGAAATCAATAAAGCTGCCTGATACTCAAGAGAAATTACTCTGACAGCAGAGTGTGAGATGGAACAGAAAGAGAAACACAAGTGAGGTAGCATTAATTTCAGTTCTTCCCTGCCTTGGCAGGCTTGTTGTGAATATTTGTGCTTTGTGCTCAACTGAGTAAAACAACCTCAAGCAATATGTGAGTTGCGGGAAGGGGAGGTTACTGCAAGAATATTATTAGCACAGTTGGAACCAGCTTTGTGGAGCTTCTAACTTTGTGGGTGTGGAATGCTGAGATGTGGGCAATTCAGTCTGAACCAAGACTTCGAGAAAAAAGCTTAAGAGAAGGCATATACCACATAGCCTTAGAGCTCAAAGGATGAACCACATTGGTTATTGCAGAACAATCATTAGGAGTATGCACATCTTTATGTGATGAGTGCAAAGAACCAGGTTTCCTTGTCATAAGAGAAAGGCAACCATATACCCATCTTTACCTGAGACATGAGGAACATACCTTACTTTAAAACAAACAAACAAACAAAGAAACAAAACTCTTGGTAGAGTAATTCCTGTGCTAAATGTTTTGCATCTCTGTTGACCACAAAATGTCTGGTATTGGGATGAGAACTTACATCTGTCATTTACCCGGAAAAGCAACAGGGTATACTTTTGAGGACTTGAGACAGACCACTTAGGTTTGAATATACCACTTAGTAGTCCTGTGACTTTTGGCAAGTTATTCAACTTCCCTGTCCTCCACCTCCTCATCTGAAAATGGGGATAATTCTAGAAGCTTCCATATAGGATTGTTATGAGGTTTAAACATTATTAATTACATTTGAAGCTCTTGGAATAGTACTTGGCTTGTAGGTAGTGATCAGTAAATACAGCTACTATTATTACTGTATTAACTTTGTCTTTTTCTGTCTTTTATTTTTCCTAACAAAAAAATGTATTATTACAATGAATTTTGTCTATGGTAGAATGTCAGAGAGAGACAACTAAAGTGGCTTACCCTAAGTAATACAATGAATTATTTTATGGCATTCAGAAAGTACTCTCTTCTAAAATCCTTCTTGTAGAGAGCCATATTTTTATTTTTCTGGAGCAAAGCTCAAAAAAAAAATACACTTACTGAGTTGAAAAAAACAGAATCATAAATAAATTAGTTGCATTCTGCTTTTCCTGTCTGAGAGAGCCTAAAAAATCATTTTTCTTTCCATCTGAAAGGATATCTAAAAGGAACCAGACCACACAATGACATTGAGATGTCTGTACCTGAAGTAAAATGAATCACAGTACAAAAGGATAACATCTGACAGGAGGCTTTGGATATTGTTTTGATTATCCAGTTATTTTCTATGTAAAAGCCCCTGTGTCTTGGAGTGGACCTTGTCATCTGAAAAGCACTTCACCTTGTTGTCTTTCCAAAGGTTTAAATGGAAATTGCTGCTTTTGGGAAACAGCCATAAGGAGACACTTGGCTGTATTTAAAAGCCTTGATCTATTTGCCTCCTAGTGCCAGTAAGTCCCTCCCCTGGGTGACAGGTTTGGCTTCCTCTTGAAGCTAAAACTAATCTAATAATCATAGAAATAATCAAATCTTCAAAGTGTTGTACACATACAATGTGCCGAGTATGTTATACAGTCACGTACAGGAATACTTACATGTAACTCTCAACAGCATTTTCTAATTTCACAAAAGAAAAAACTGAGGCTACAGGGGTTAAGTCCCTTGTTCAAGGTCACACAGACACAACAGGAAGGGATAGAAATAGTCATTTCTACCAGCCTATTTTTCTCCACCTCTCAATTACTACCACCAGCCACAGCACATATTGTTCAGGCTCTTTTATTCAAAATAATAAAAAAATATCATAAAAAACGGAGCCACAGCCTTCGGGGAGTACTACCTCAACTCAGACAACTCAAAACAAGGTTCAAAAGAAGATTTGTTACATCACTATACTTTGGGCTGCCTGGATATCAATGAGTGTCATATGAACTTGTCTTTCGCCTTTCTAATTACCTAAATTCACTGAAAATTCAGTCTTGCAGGGAGGGGTAGTCTCATTTTCTGGGTTTTCTATGCTATGGCACTCCCACTGTTTTGACATCACCGTGTTTTAGGTGTGTAACTAGTACAAAATAAATTGACTTTTCCTGTGAAAGATTCTTAGAATGTTAGGCAGAAA
>NW_007727804.1:4445-21817 GCF_000696425.1 Galeopterus variegatus | reverse complement strand
CACATATTGTTCAGGCTCTTTTATTCAAAATAATAAAAAAATATCATAAAAAACGGAGCCACAGCCTTCGGGGAGTACTACCTCAACTCAGACAACTCAAAACAAGGTTCAAAAGAAGATTTGTTACATCACTATACTTTGGGCTGCCTGGATATCAATGAGTGTCATATGAACTTGTCTTTCGCCTTTCTAATTACCTAAATTCACTGAAAATTCAGTCTTGCAGGGAGGGGTAGTCTCATTTTCTGGGTTTTCTATGCTATGGCACTTCCACTGTTTTGACATCACCGTGTTTTAGGTGTGTAACTAGTACAAAATAAATTGACTTTTCCTGTGAAAGATTCTTAGAATGTTAGGCAGAAAGTAAAACTGGCTCTATTTGCAAGTGTTAAACTAAAAGTGAATGCCAGATTCTAAAAAATGGTGATCTCATGTATTACTCTTTGAGATGTCTTTCTGAGGAACAGCATCGAATTTACAGTTATTTATTATAGATTAGTTGGTGTGAGTTACTAACAGCAAACCTTTTTTCCCCAGATGCATTGCTTATTTACTGATATTTTAAATTCTAAAAATATGCTGTCTCTTGGCTCATGGGAAAAAAAATAAAACAAAAATTGGACATAACCACATGGCTGTGAGCCTCTCAGCTGAGCAAAGTTGAAAAAACTATGTGCACACACAACTGGATCTTTCTTTTCCATCTCACCAACAGCTGCTTTAAAAGCCTCTAGGATATACTAATTATCCTGATTTAAGCATCACATATTGCACACAGGTATTGATATGCAACTCTGTACCTCACAGATATGTACAATTACATTTTAATTTTTTTAAAAAAGGCTTAAAAAGTTCAAGTGACCAGCCCAAAGTCATATAGTTANTTTTAATTTTTTTAAAAAAGGCTTAAAAAGTTCAAGTGACCAGCCCAAAGTCATATAGTTAATAAGAATTAAATGAGATAATGTTTGCAAGAACACTTAGATTGTCTGGCAAGTAGTAAATAAGTGATAACTAATATGCCTTCTTCAAATGGCAGAACAGGGAGGAGGAGCCAGTTATCTGCACTCAGACACAGCAAACTGATGAAGGGAAGAAAGGTCTCTTGCATCCCCCGGAGGACAAAGACCAGGCTTCGGACTAGCCATGCACGATGAGAAAATTGTCGCCGAGAAGAGCAGCAAAGGAGACCTCATCACAGGTTTGGCAGGTTCCCACGTGCCCAGCGCACATGAGGGGCTGTGAGAGCTCTGCCTGGGCTTCCCAGGGAGAGGGAGCAATTAATCACGCTGGAGATGTCCCAGCCCTTCGTCCTTTCTAGATCAGCGCACAGAAGCCTATCCGCTCACCCCAGGCTCAGCGTCCCCGTGGCCCAGCCGGTATGCTCCTCCTCTGGGTAACGGAGCGAGTGCTATGCAACATGCTGGAGGCCATCAGGTGGTGCTCACCTCCGTGCTCGCAGGTTGTGTTTCCATGGATGATCCACTGAGGTCCTCAGCTGGGGTCACTCTCTCTTCTTCCCATGAGATGGCTTAGAATTAAAATGCCACCCACCATTCTCTCCCAACGAAACTGAGATTTATGGGTCACTATCAATATCAACACATATTGGACTTTATTTGAAAGTCTTCTCTCTGGGACTGATTGCTATTTACTCTGAAAGATGAATGTGGCTTTGTAATCCACACGGGTTGCTGGGATAAATGGGTTTTGGGGGGAGGGGGCGGGGGAGACTCTTGGAACACAGACAGCAATAGCGAGAGATTTCCAAGTGTTTGGGTAAAAAGTTTTTTTCTTCGATAGTATTACATGGCATCAAGATATATTTATTTCTTCTTTTTCATCCATACAACAGGGGATAAGATTCAGTCTTTTCAAATGTATACTGATATTCAGAAAATTTGACCATATATTGGCCATAAAGCATGGCTCAATATATTTAAAGGACTGAAATATTGCATGCTAAGTTTTCTGATCACAAAGCAATTATGTTAGAAATGGGAAACAAACATAAAACTTGGAAATATTCACACTTTGGGAAATTAAGAAATAACCATATAAATAGTAGATGGCTCAAAGAAGTCATAATGGTTCAACAGTATTTCAAATTGAATGATAAAAATATAACATTTCATAATTTATGATATGCTGCTAAATCATTACTTAGAGAACATTTTTAAAATACATTTTTCTTTTATTATATTTTTTGTGTGTACATGTTTTGAAATATGTGTACATTGTGGAACGACTAAATCGAGCTAATTAACATGTATATTACCTCACATTCTTATTTTTTTGTGGTGAGAACACTTAAAATCTACTCTTAGTGATTTTCAAAAATACAATACATTGTTATTAACTATAGTTACCACGTTGTCAATAGATCTCTTGAACTTATCCCTCCTATTTAACTGAAACTTTGCGTCCTTTGGCCAACACCTTCCCCCCACCCCCCACCCCGTCCCTGCTAACCACCATTCCACTCTCTTCTATGAGTTCAACATTTTTAGATTCCACATATAAGTGAGATAATGTGGTATTTATCCTTCTGTGCCTGGCTTATTTCACTTAACATAATGTCCTCCAGGTTCATCTATGTTGTCAGACATGACAGTATTTCTTTCTTTTTTAAAGTGGAATAGTATTCCATTGTGTATCGATACCACATTTTCTTCATCCATTTATTTTAGGTTGATTCCATATCTTGTATACTGTAAATAATAGTGCAATAAACTTAACTCTTCCATGTACCAATTTCCTTTCCTTTGGATAAATATCCACTTGTTGGATCGTTAGATCATATGGTAGTTCTATTTTTAGTCTTTGGAGGTAAATCCATACAGTTTTTCTTAATGGTAGTATTAATTGACATTTTTACCAACAGTGTTTTTATATATATATATAAAATATATATAAAATATATATATGGGTTCCTTCTCTCTGCATCTTTACCAGCATATGTTATTTATTTGTTTTTTGAGACTAGCCATATTAACTGGAGTGAGATGATATCTCATTGTTGTTTCAATTTGCATCCCCCTTGTGATTAGTGATGTTGAACATTTTTTTCATGTACCTGTTGGCCATTTGTATGTCTTCTTTTGAGATATATATATAATTATGTGATTTTTCAATTTTTCAATTTTTTGGTTATTGCTGTTAAATACTTTTAGTTCCTTATATTTTAGATATTAATTGCTTATTGGATAAAATTTTGAAAATATTTTGCTGAATTCTGTAGGTTGCCTCTTCATAATGTTGATTATTTTCTTTGCTCTGCAGAAGCTTTTCAATTTGATGTAGTCCCATGTGTCTATTTCTGCTTTACTTGCCTGTGATTTTGAAGTCTTCTTGTTTAAAAAGTGGTGAGAACACTTAAAATCTACTCTTAGTGATTTTCAAAAATACAATACATTGTTATTAACTATAGTTACCATGTTGTCAATAGATCTCTTGAACTTATCCCTCCTATTTAACTGAAACTTTGCGTCCTTTGGCCAACACCTTCCCCCCACCCCCCACCCCGTCCCTGCTAACCACCATTCCACTCTCTTCTATGAGTTCAACATTTTTAGATTCCACATATAAGTGAGATAATGTGGTATTTATCCTTCTGTGCCTGGCTTATTTCACTTAACATAATGTCCTCCAGGTTCATCTATGTTGTCAGACATGACAGTATTTCTTTCTTTTTTAAAGTGGAATAGTATTCCATTGTGTATCGATACCACATTTTCTTTATCTGTTCATCCATGGGTAGACATTTAGGTTGCTTCCACCTCTTGGCTACTGCGAATAACACTACAACGAACATCAAACTGCAGACATCTCTTCGAAATGCTTATTTCATTTTCTTTGGATATATATCCAGTAGTGGAATTGCTGTATAACATGATAGCTCAATTTTTAATTTTTTGAGGAACCTCCATACTGTTTTTAATTGCTGTACTCATTTACATTTCTACTAACAGTGTGCAAGTGTTCCCTGTTCTCTACATCCTGGCCAGCACATGTCTTTTATCTTTTTGATAATAGCCCTTCTAACAGGTGTGAGGTGATATCTCATCATGGTTTTATTTTGCATTTACCTGATGACTAGTGAAGTGGAGCATTTTTTCATATACCTGCTGCCCACTTATATGTCTTCTCTTAAAAAATATCTTTTCAGATTCTTTGGTCGTCTTTTTATTGGGTTATTCTTTTTCTTGCTATTGAGTTGTTTGAGTTTCTTATATATTTTGGATATTAACCCCATATCAAATGTATTGTTTGCAAATATTTGAGTACATTTTTATTTAGAATACATTTATTAGAAAAGAAGAAATGGTGAAAATAGGTGAAATAAGCAATCTTCTCAAAAGTTGTAGACAAAAGAGCAAATTAAACCAAGGAAAGTAAAAGGAGAAAATAAAGGTAAGAGTAGAAATCCATGAAACAGAAACAAACCATACAATAGTGAAAACCAAAGGAGGAAAAGTTGATCCTCCTTAAAAGATAAGAAAATCAATGTAACCTACCAAAAGTGACACAAGAAGACAAAGCCTGAATAATTTATTTATAGCTATTAAAGAAATAGCAATCAAAAACCTTCCCACAAAGAAAACTCCAAGCTCAAATAGCTTTGTCTGTGAGGTCTTCCAAACATTAAACAAACAAAATAAAATCTTACCAAAAAACTTTCAAGTAGTGGAAAAAGAGTATAGACTCCTCACATCATTTTATGAGTATAACATAACATTGATACTCGAACAAGGGAAGCAAAATTTTATAGGCCAATCTCACCAATGAACACAGATGGCAAAAAATCCTTTTTAAAAAACTGGCAAAGAAATACAGCAATATATATGTGACTAAATTGAGTTAATCCCAGGAATTGAAGCTTATTTTGACATTAAAACATTAATCAATACAATTTTTCATATTAAGATGTTAGAAGAGGACAATTTAATATTATTTCAACAATTACAGAAAAAGCATTTGACAAAATTCAACATCCACTCATTCATGATTAAAAACTTTAAAAATAAGAAAAAATGCTTGTCAAGTTGGAATAGGAGTATCTACAAAAAGTTCTACAGGAAACATTGTACTTAATAGTATATTTTGAGATAGAAACCAAGGATTCCATTATCACTACTTCCTTTCACTGGGTACTCAGGATCTTTGTAACTGCAATAAGGCATGAAAAAAGAAATGTAAGTTACAAGAATCAGAAAGGAAATCTTATTTTTAATAAATTGTATAATTTTGAAAGAAAAAATGATGGAATCTATGGGTAAATATTTTGTTTTAAGATAATTTAGCAAAATTACTAAATACATATGACTATATTTCTCTGCCAGCAACAAATATTGAAAAATTAACTAGACATACTATATACTAATAAAAATATCCAGAATATTAATAAGATTAAGAACAGATGTCTCATGCCTCTTTGTAGGAATTTATGCAAATTTAATAAGATAAATTTTAAAAGACTGTAATAAATTGAGATATATACTATGTAAATGGATTGGAAGACTTAATAATATAAAGAAGTCAGTTTTCCCAACACTGATTTATAGATTCAATACAAACTCAGTCCAAATCCTTGTACATATTTCTGTGGAACAAGACAAGGTGAATCTAAATTTATATGGAAATTCAGAGTGCCAAGAGTAACACAGACACTCTTGAAGAAAAACAGCAAAGTGGGAGGATGATAAAGGTCTAGTTAGAGGCAGATTTAAATGGAGATTGTATTGTCCCCTTTCAGGACTCTGGAAGATGCCCTAACACAGTAATCACATAATTAGATGTTTTTGTAAAATGTGTTAAATAAGACATTTAACATTAAGGCTGCCGTGTCTTTTGTCTTTAAATCCACCTCCATCAGGCATCAAATTATGTTGGCAGATATTTGAAGGGCTGTGCGCATTTGAGGAATTTGAATGGGGAGAGATCGAGTTGGGAATATATTTAATATTAATCTATTGTGGCATGTTTATGTGGCTCTCAGTCACTTTCATATTTAGTTACTTTATTGGTAGCCTTCAGTTGTAAGAAGGGCTTCCAAGAATGCTCCCAAGCCCCCTGTGCTTACTCACCAGTGTTGTGACCCAAAGCCATAGGATCAGAGGCTATAGCACCACGTGAATGTGTCTTATGATACCTGGCACCTGATGTGTGTGGGTGGTGGAGGAGAAACAAGATGCAAAAAGTGGGGCCAGAAGCTACTCTGTGGAAAAGGCTTCCAGTCTTCAGACATGTCAAATATTAAGTGGAGAATTCATTTCCATTGGTACTTAAGTCAAAATGGAAGTTCTCATGTTTCAGAAATATACTTGACAATGCAACATACATAATAAGTTCACCATAATTTTTTTAATGAGAACCATGCAAAGTAGAAATTATCAGAATTCTGGTGCTTGTAGGGCACAAATTTGTAGCAGTATACAAATGGTGAATATATTGCTAAGATATGAAAAATTTTGGTGGATGTTTTTCTAAATTTGACAGAAATTCTAAATTATTTATATCTTTAGCAATGATGAGTTGAGAAACTGAACAAAACTCTTCTAAACTCACAAAAAACAAAAAAAAATTATGATGATCTGTGCTACAAGAAAGACTAAATTTTCTTTTCTTCTCTGTAGAAAACGGTATTATAAAACTATCATCAAATCAAAAGGCCATCAAGGAATATGTAATTGAAAATTATAGAGAAAAAACTCTTAGGTGTATTAAAGAACAATTGATAAAATATGTTATTTTTCTGGATTTCATGATATTTATAGTATTTATCATCTTTTATAATTTATAATTCGTTGTGGTTTATTTTCTCATTCACTTGTGTACTTAACTTTAGATTCGTCCTCCTTAATGCCTACATCTGTCCCTGGTTCCAGCAAGTAAGAACTAAGCAATTTATAGCAATTAAGAAAGTATGGAATTGTCATAAGGATAGATAAATGAACGATGGGATATAATGAAGAGCCTAGAAACAGACCCATAAGCATACGGTCATCTGATTTATGACAAAAGTGGCACCCAGAGCAGTTGGAAATAATAACATTTTCAATGAATGGTGTTGTAACGATTGGGTGTATGTGAGGGAAAATTGTACTCCTTAACTCACGTCATTTACAAAAATAAATTGTAGGTATGTCATAGACCTAAATGTGAAAATCAAAACTATAACACCTTTACAAAATAATAAAGAACCATAGCTTCATAAACTCAGAGTAAGAGATATTTTCACAAAAACCACTGACCTTAAAGAAAAAGGTTGATAAATTTAACCTCATAAAATTAAGAACATTTTTCACCAAGAAAGACACCATTGAAAAAGCAATGGGCAAAGGGAAAACATACGTGCAACACATATAATTGGCTACAGGTCCACATGTAGAATATGTTGACCCAGAATCAATTAAAAACAAAGAAAGAAAAATGAGCACAGTCATTTCACAAAAGAGGAAATTCAAGTGTCCAATAAACGAAAAAAGACAAAAAGGAAAAAAAAAGTGTCCAATAAACATAAAAATGTGCTCTATCTCATTAGCCATCAGGGAAATACAAATAAAAACCACAAAGAGATACTACTGTACACCTGATATATTGGCAAATTTTAAGAAGTCTCATAATCCTAGGATGGAGAGCAAATAGGAATACTTTCCCACTGCTAATGGAAGTGTAAACTGGGAAAAAACATTTTGGACAAATGTTTAAGGGTTGATTACATTACTAAAAATCCATGATTGGCAATTTTATTCCCAGATATAAATCCTACAGAAACTCATGCTTATGTACAGTAAGATACTTGTTCAAGAATATCCACAGCAGCACTGTTGGTAATAGACCAAAACCAAAAACAATCTGTATAACCAGCAAAAGTAGAATGCTGTATATTTTTCATTGTGTAAACTACAGATTCAGTTACATATCCACACAACGGTATTAATGAATCTTAAAGGAATAATGTTGAGAAAAGAACATAACAGAATACATATGGCATAATTCCCTTTATAAAAAGTTCAAAAACAGGCAAAATTAAACTAATTTATTAGAATATATACCAAGGAAATAATTATAATAATATTCAGGATAGTGGTTCCCACTGGGGCTTAGAAGGACAGGGAAGGCACAGAGAGGAATTTCTAGGATTTTTAGTAGTATATAGTTTTTGCTCTGAGTGGGATTTATAGAGTTGTTTTGCTTTATATTTCAATAAATTGCTAATTTATGTTATAGGTACTCAGGTATGTTTATTCTGTTTCATTATAAAATTGTGTTTTAAATATAATACATGATAATTAAAATTGAATAAAATTAAACTTCATCCCAAATAAATACCAATTAAGGAAGGGATGTTCATCATACCCATTAAAATGAGAATCAGAGGTTCTACCTTGCCAATTTTTAACGGAAGTTTGCCCTTTACAAGATGCTGTTTAGTGTCCTATGGAAAAATATTCATTGAACATTCACAGCTTAATTTTGCAGAATGCCTCAGTTTAGTGATGGATTGCTTATCACTGCTAAACAGATAAGAGGAATAAAATATTTTCTTTAAATGAACTTAAATTTTGATATTAATGATTCAGACTTTTCAATTAGTGCCTCGACAAATAATTAGGGGTAAAAAAAAGGCAACAAAAAGCAAAGCACTATCAAACACATAAGAAAACAAAAAGATATTTTAAATAATAAAATTTACTTTTAAGTGTTCGTTGGCATTTATTTAATAACTCAGACTGCCATAAAAACGGAATCACTTCAGCCAGCATTCTGATTTTTCCTAGATGTGTAATAAAGTTGAACGAAGGACATCTCACTAGTGAAATTTGCCAAAATTTATTTATTCATTTATTTGAAAAGTATTTATTGAGTGACTTCTATGTATCCTGTACTTTCCTAAGTGCTGGGATTAGAGCAATGGACAAAACAGTAAAAAGTTCATGCCTTCCTGGAGTTGCATTCTTATTTAGAAGTGAGGTGATAAACAAGAAGTTACAATCAGGTCAGGCACTGAAAGCAGATGGAAGGGTAGAGACAGAGGGACAAACTCAGGTAAGATGGAATGCTGGATGCTGGTCTTCAGGTAGTCAATTTGCTGGTTTGTGGGAAGGGTAGGGAAATTCCTCAGGGAGCAAATGAATCTTCCAATCCTTTGGAGTACAGAAGGTTGGGCACTATTCAGGTTTGGGGTAGCTACAAAATGTGCATATGGGGAACATTGCTATGAGATTCTCAAACAAGCCTCAGAAATAATGGAGTTGTTCATCCCCTTTTTCCAATTCAGGCTTTCCATAAACTACTTCCAAATCAGAGGTTGTGGGTCTCATTTACTCAGTCTTCCAAATGTTCATAGAAAGATTCGTATTATCTTTTAATTCTATTTTTTCCATGAACTTTTTGAAGTACCCTTGCGTATTCACATAAAGTCATGAGCTTTTTATTTTCTAAGGAAAGTAGCTTAGAAGTAGCGTATAACTCAGAAGTCAGTTGAAAACTTTTTTTTGTTCTAACTTTTACTATTGAGATTCTTTCTAAATCATGCACTTTTCTTATTCTGGATTTAAAAAGAATGGGGAAAATTAAATGTATGTAGTTGCTTAAGACCCTAATATTTGTTTTAAAAAGTATTCAATAATTTTTATATTTTGATGTGATCAGGCAGTAAAATGAATGTGTCCCAGTCCCAGAACTTCGTCTGAAAAGTGTCAATATGATCTCTTTGATCAAAAAACAGGAATACAGCAAATAAAAATAGATAAGTAAATGAATATAAGCATTTTAAAAGTCTGACTGGCAAAGATTATTTGTAGCTGAAAGTTTAGCCTTGATATCAGGCCTGGAGGTAACACACGTACCTGTTTAAAAACTTTTTAGATCTCATTTGCTCTTTAAGGAATATTTAGACTGACATTCCTACATCTTTCTTGGAGGTTTTTTTATTGCTTAACTGGAAGTCTAAGCTAAACTAAATTTCTCTAGGTAAAATTAAAACCCATTAGCTTTTTTAGCACTTAATGAAAAAGACTTTTTTAAAAAAAAAAGTCAGTAACTGAATATACCCTTGAATTTATTTAAGCCGACTAATCTTTATTTTCATAGCTCCTCAAAAATCACCATCACATTTTTTGTCACCCCTGTTACTGAATTCGTTCTGGATATAGGAGAGTGGTAGTTCAAAAGGGAAGTGGTTATCATTTTTAGTGAATATTATCTGTTGTGTGATTTTGAAAGACATCAGGAGTTTCCCCAATTAGAACTAAATTTCTGAACATTCGTTGAGCCTGAATAGTGCTGGGACTGATCAAAGCTACAAGTGGAAACCAAAAAGAGCTCTTCTGAACCAGATTATGGGAAACACTCTATACGGCAGCTGTTTACAGTTGTAGTTTGTGCACTGCACATCTTGAGGGCACTATTAGCCTTGCACATGGCTGCTTTGACTTACTGAAAAAATACCATAATCCTTGGGCCCACAAAGAAGGCCGTTAATGTAAATAGGAACCAAGTAGCTTCAGTTATCAGTATAAGAACATATTTCCCAGCACCAGGGACGTCCCCAGGGGCATAGAAGATTGGAAACTCTGTAGGCCTGGGGAATCTAAAGGATCTGCTAACGCAAAGCAGTTGAGCACAGTTGAGCAGGTGATTCTTGCATAAACTGCTATAGTCTCTGGATAGTTTGTCCACTTTGGCTCCCCATGGGTGGCCTCTATGGGACCATCTTCTGACACTCCAATGCCTCAAAACAGCTCCTTAGTTTTGGGATAGAGATGCCTACAGGGGAGAATAAATCTTTACTCACAGCTTCTGCCAGCAGACTGGGAGGTGAACAATTACAAGTGAGTGGATTAATTTGTAACCCAGAACCTGAAAATTTGTCAGCATGGAATTAAAGATTGTACTGTGAATTGAATTTAAGCCTTGTATTCTGCTCACAACTACAAATGAAAACTCTCCAAGTAAGGCATTTGAGGAGAATAGAAAACAAAATCCATCTGAAAGGAAATAGATGCTTTTCTCAGCCCTGGCATTGGCATGTTACAATATTTGGACAATGAATTTGGCTCTAAGTTTAATTATAGCCAGGAAAGATACTGGGTTTCTAGAGATTTTGGTTTCTCACAACAAAATCTTTGCACATATTCTTGTTTAGTTCTCTGCATGTGGATCCTAAAGATGTTTGTAACAAGGAAAAACCACTGGTTTACTAATAAGGTGGTGAGAATTTTGGAGTTGGAAGGAACATTATGAAGTAGATAATCAAATATCGTTGGCTTCCATGATGAAGAAACTAGACCCAGAGAAATTGAAACAACCACCACCACCACTACAAAACAGGAGTTAACAGAAAAGTTAAGAAGAGTGATAGGATTGTGAATGGCTTTCCTGTTCAGCCTGAGGCTGGGAGTGTGAACCCAAATCTCTCTTAGAGATTGTCATCCTGCAAATTCTGTAATAATATTCAATCAGAAATGGTTAGGATGTTGTTTGTTTTTCAAAAATATGTGCATATAAGATAGGAAACATTCACTTATTAAGCACAGTACGACACATTTAAGTAGTTAATAAGAAATTTTACTCTAAGAGTCTAAAACTCTTAAAACAGGCTGTTACATAGAGCAATAACATATGAAGGACTAGAGACCTGGAAGACTACCTTTAGAAGAGGAGAAAGTTAGAAATTGAGAATCAATGTCACTTAGAATGAGATTAAGAGCAAATGATGGTCTCCAATTAAAGCCTTCATTAGAGGGCCGGCCCGTGGCTCATTCGGGAGAGTGCGGTGCTGATAACACCAAGGCCATGGGTTCGGATCCCATATAGGGATGGCTGGTTACCTCACTTGGGAGAACGTGGTGCTGACAACACCAAGTCAAGGGTTAAGATCCCCTTACCGGTCATCTTTAAAAAGAAAAAAAAAAAGCCTTCATTAGAATAAATTAATTAGATATTCAGGCTAACTATCTCTATGTGGCCACAGGCCTCCAGGTATAAGAAAGAACAAGAAGAGAAAATTGCACTGATTCCTTTTTTATAATTTTTAATTGTACATATTTGGGGGGTACAATGCATTGTTTTAATACATGCATACATTGTACAATGATTCACTTAGGGTAGATAGCATATCCATCACCTAAACATTTTATCTTTTCTTTGTGGTGATTACATTCAAAATTCTCTTTTTTAGCCATTTAGAAATATACAATATAATATTATTAGCTGTAGTCAGCCTGAAACACCAGAATTTACTCTTCCTATCTACCTATAACTTTGTATCTGTTAATCCATAAGAGACAGAGAGACAGAGAAGCAAGAGATGGGAACAGGATGGAAACCATAAAAACAGGCTACATTTTATGGATTCATATTAAGGCCCACTGAGAAAATAAGGATCTCTTTCTCCTTGGCTGATGAGTATTTCAGGCAACTAAAAAAAATTTTTTTTTACCTAAGGTAAGAACACTGAGAACACTGAGCAACCATGACCTTACTGCAACATGAAAATGAATGAGCAATTGGCTGAAGTCTGACTGATGTCTTCTGGATCTTGCCTTACCCAGAAGCCTCTGATTTTCTCCAATTCTTAACTTTTTCCAAGGCAAAAGTTCTCTTGGAAAAGACATTTAAAAACCATAATTATCAGGAATGGGGAGAAAAGGAAAAATCTGGGAAGGATTAATATCAATTGAGCACATCTTTTTATAATGCTGACTTAGAATTCCCTTTCTAACGAGGCTCATTTCCAAATTCTCACATTAACACCTTAATCTAAGTTTAGGAACCAGAAGAGAGGCCATCAAACTTCCTGATGGGCCCCTTTTCTCAGACTTACTTGAGGGAGGATCTGACGTCAGCCTGGACCTACAATTCAAAGCTTCTGTCTCTGAATCCCTCAGGCTGGAAGGAGGGCTCACCGGAATTTCAGAGTAGAAAAATAGCAAAGACCTCTGCTTAGTAAAATTGGGAGAAAACATTATTTACCAAGAGAGTTTGTCTATATTATCAAGTCACGAAACTAATGTTCTTTTTGATCATTGGATGAACCTTCAATGAAACCATTTAGGACAATCCTTATCTGGTTAAGCAAGTAGGTTAAAGAAAAATATTCCCAGTACTTTAGACTCGTAAAAGAATTGATCCTTGACAATGACTGAATTAAGGTTATTGCTCTTCACACAATTTTGCTCCCTTACAAATGCAGGCCTAAGGAGGAAAGATGTTTGGTGTTATGACTTCAAGATCAAAATCATCAGTTTGAATTTGGCTATCATTCAAGCAAAAGCTTGGAGGACTTTTTATTGTGAATTCATGATTGGTGAAGAGCCACAAGATGAAAAAATTTAGTGCAGGTTAGACGAGCTCATGCATTTTAAAGTTTAGTATGTCTTGCACAAAGCCAGGGTGCAAAGTGCAAGGTGAGGCTACTAGTGGTACTTGAGATGACGACTTAAGTAGAAAGTATATTTTTAAAAGCAGAATTACCAAATGTTTTATGTCTTCTTCACAACTATTCTTGCAAGAGATGAGTCTACATGAGCAAAACATGGAAGCAGAAACCTCTGTATTAATTGCTCAAAAAATAGATTTAGATGCCCTAATTTAAAGAAGTTGTAGGTATCTGAATTCTATGGGCCTAATGAAGATTTTCCTTCACAGTGTGATTTGCAGAAGCAAAACTTTGGAAGGAATGAATGATAAACAGTTGTCTATTAGCAAATAACAGAAATATACTCAAATCAACTTATTAGATAAAAAACAAAGTGAGTACTTAATCATCAGGATCTAAAGAGTACAAGGAGACCTTGAGGGACTAGAGTCAAGAACAGGAAATCCTTCAGGATGCAGACACCACTTTCTCAGTGAATGTCACTCTCTGGGGCCACATAGTTTCTTATTTCTGCTTCTCTCTGTGGGTCACTTTTATTCTCCTCTCTTTGCTGATCGATGGATTGATGACTGACTTTTTCCCCCTATGTGCACATGGCCAACATGGCTGCACTAGCCCACCCCTACATCATTTCCTCTCAGGAGCCCAGTAGAAACTAACTAGCTTTTGTCTCTCTATTTGTCTCAGACTGTTTAGGTTCACTTTGGGCAATGGCAAAAGTCTGGGTTATGGGATTTTATTTATTTACTTATTGAAACATAACTGATTGGGTTATGGAATTTAAATAAGGTTTCCAGAGTTCATCTGCTTGATGGGTAGGCTATTCTCAGAGTAGGCTGGGGAGGCAACCAAGAAATATGTCTACTACAATAGGCTAGTAGGTTAGGTTACCACATTGTATTAAATCATCAGCTAGTAACCATATTGCCCTGTCTTCTCGAGTTAAATATACTTTAGAATATACTATAATATTGATTGCCATTCATAGTTTGTTAAAGAAGGCATTTCACCATTGCATATAAAAAGATATATTTAAAATTAATGGTCAGAATTATAACCTTTAATAGGGGTCTGATCAATGCTTATTTGAGAAGAGTACATTTGATTTCTATTGTTTTGCATTCCAGTGCCTGAGCAGATAATATAGATTGCTGTGACAGAGATAGGCAAAAGATTATCTCCCCTTCTGTAGTGTGAAATTGTTGCTAGGGAGGAGCTGTCTAGCAAGGAACTGACCATCCCAGGCCCCCTTGCATCTAGGTGGGACACTATCCTACTTCTTGCCAATGCTGAAACACAGTGTGACCCTTAAAGCCACTTATTAAATATAGCAGAGCCTCTCTCAGTCTGGGTCCCTGAGTGCCTGTGTAGACCAAGGACATTAAGAAAAAATAATCTGCTCAAGAAAACAACAACCATATTCCTGAAATTTATTATTCTTGAAAGCAGGGAAAGAGCCTTAACATACAAGTACATTTGAGAGAAGTGAGAATTTGTCCTAAAATCATATTAAAGTATAAATCAGTGTTATTCTAAGTGTGGTCTGAAAACCACATGAGAACTGTTTGTTGCTGACCAGTGAGGGATAAATATCTTGCCCTGGAATGTAAATCAGCTGTATCATTAAGCGCACTGTTTAGTTCAGCTGACATTTTTTTTTTCACAGGAGGACTATTTGCTACAGGAAGCAACATGTTGATTTACCTTCTGACATAGGCACCTGATTTTGTCATGGACCAGTACTTTGAGTAACCCTGGTATAAATGACCCACATTAGAACTGCTCCTGGGGCCGGCCCGGTGGCGCACTGGATAGTGCGCCGCTTGGGAAGCGCGGCAGCGCTCCCGCCCGAGGGTTCGGATCCCACATACAGACCGGTTCCCGCTCACTGGCTGAGCGAGGCGCGGGAGCAACACCGAGGGTTGCGATCCCGTTGCCGGTCCCCGGTCCGTTACGGGGGCAACACTGAGGGTTGCGATCTGTTGCCGGACACGGAAAAAGACAAAAGACAAAAAAAAAGAACTGCTCCTGAAAGCAGGTTTATTTTATTCCTTAAACCAAAGTAACATACGGACATACTAAACAAAATAAAAGAAAGAATACAGAAAGGAGGCATAGAATTAAAAGAAAAAAGTTTCCTTTCTTCTCCATCTCACAATTCACTCAAGTTCTCCCAGATTAATCATTGTAAGCAATTTATTGTGCATACAGTCAGAAAGCATTGAGTATATCTGCATATATAAGTATATACTTATAAAGTGTCCACAAATGAAATTATAGTACACATACTCTTTGGTACCTTGCCTTTTCATTCAATAATATTTCTTAGAATACTTATTTTAGCAAATACAGATCTATCTCATTCCATTGGAAGACTGTATCATACAAGTATTTCATTGTATATGTATATATATGTATCAAAATGTTACTAACCAGTAATCCATTTGTGGATATGCACCATGTTTCCAGTATTTTTGCTATTACAAACAATATTGCAATGGATAGAATTATGTTATATTATACATACGAAATTTTGTTTACTTTTGAGAAGATATAACATGGAATCTCTGTGTCAAAAGGAATGCATATATGGAATGTTTACAGCCATTGCCAAATTGCCCTTCAAAAAACTGATGCCCATACTTACTCCTTTTTCAATGATTATGAGAGTACTTTTTCTCTGCCTCCTCACAGATGCTCACTATTATTGAATGGCAAAATTTAAACAACCTGATAGTTGAATAAAGTTGCTTAGATATGAGCTGCTTCATTTATGTATGTGAGCGAGGATTTTTCCTACAAAACTATATGATAAAGAACCAGTACAGGTAAACCAATTACAGGAAGAACCCCTGAGGAAATGGACTGAGAACTGGTAAGCCACTGGGAGAAATTGATTTTCTCTCTTGTGAACATAAGGGTTCTTATTCCTGTTTCTCTCTATATGTTTGCGTGCTCTCTCTTGATCAGCTTTTTCTGTTGAATTAAGCACATGACAAAAGTGATGATGTTCCATGACACCAGAGTTCAAGCAAAACAGAGTGGTTAGTACTCTGATTTCAGATCCCCAGGAGTGAGGAATTGATCAGTCCAGTTTGTCAGTGGTGCCACTGCCACCCAGTATCATCAATATGGATACAGGGTTCATCATCCTGTTCACTGTGGTTTCAAGGGTAAGAGAAAGGGGGTGAAGAGTGGAAGATACTTGAATGCCATCTGTTGCTGGGATTTCCTACCGAGGTCATACACAGTACTGAGCCATCGCCTGCGATTGTTCTGCCTCTTACAGGTTAATCTTCAATATTCTACTTTCTATCACATCCTCTCTCTCCTTATATTATTTTATGACCCTTCTCCTTCCTCTCTGTCCATCATTTTCTTCCAGTTGGGCCTTTAAAAAACTAACGCCACCTTAAAGTGACATTACAAGTGGATTAACATGGCATCCTAAGATGGCGCCGGGAGAAAGCAGGGTGAGAGTGTCTGTGGGAACCTTGCCTTAGCCCTTATTGGCTGCACTTGTGAACACTGCATAATTGCAATAGCTAGGTATTGAGACAGGATGCATGCCCTTAACCGTTAAGCTGATTGGAGGATGTAAAAAACCTGCCTTTGCCATTTACCTTTAAAAGCCAATGCTTGTGTGTTAATAAACGGAACTGCTTGACAGAACCCCCACTGCATCTGAGTGTCCTTTAACTGGGCTGGTTTGGGGCCAGTGGTGTGCTCACCTCTCTTCACGGCTCTCTTCCCCTGTCTTCTTCAAAAGGGGACCGGAGGGAAAGAGGAATCCTGGGCCGTTCGCTCGCCCACTGAAAGGAACGAGGCTAGGGCTGTACGGGTCGGCTGCTGGAGGCGGACCCGACATCACCCCAGTTAGGATGGCTAAAATCCAAAAGACTCTGAACGATAAATGCTGGACAGGTTGCAGAGAAAAAGGAAGCCTCACACATTGTTGGTGGGACTGCAAAATGGTGCTGCCTCT
>NW_007727804.1:2720-3651 GCF_000696425.1 Galeopterus variegatus | reverse complement strand
CACTGGTAATTGCAATAGCTAGGTATTGAGACAAGATGCATGCCCTTAACCCTTAAGCTGATTGGAGGATGTAAAAAACCTGCCTTTGCCATTTACCTTTAAAAGCCAATGCTTGTGTGTTAATAAACGGAACTGCTTGACAGAACCCCCACTGCATCTGAGTGTCCTTTAACTGGGCTGGTTTGGGGCCAGTGGTGTGCTCACCTCTCTTCACGGCTCTCTTCCCCTGTCTTCTTCAAAAGGGGACCGGAGGGAAAGAGGAATCCTGGGCCGTTCGCTCGCCCACTGAAAGGAACGAGGCTAGGGCTGTACGGGTTGGCTGCTGGCGGCGGACCCGACAGAGTGGTACCCCATGTGAGGAGTTTTTTAGAAACTTGTGGATGAAAGAAAAATGAGTGAGTGATGCCCCCGGCTGCTCGGTCCTGAAAGAAGGTCAACTAAGGGTGATCAACCAGCAGAGTGGCCCCCGCAACCACGGTAGTCACCATGAAGTAATATGCCTGCATCTCGGGGTGAGTACCATAACAGGGGGAAGTCCCTGCACTTCTCTGCCCTGTGATCCCTTTGTCCCTTCCTCATGGGGCAACATGGGAGGCGTGTATGGAAAAAGTGATGAGACAGCCTGCAAGGCTCTAAAGTACATGTTAAAAAGCAGAGGCTTAGAAATATCTGACTCCACGGCCGCTGATGCTTGGCGTCATGTAGTGAAGGTTGCCCCTTGGGCACCTTCGTCCGACTTGTTCTCATATGAGACTTGGGACCGGGTGCAGACCTTGGCCAGAAAGAACGAGAATAGTCATGGGCTAGACACCCCCTTAGGGTTCTATCTAACCATCTCTGCCCTAAAACTTTACTTCCATCCCGAGCATCAGGAAGGGACAAAAAGGGATTGGGCGCAGTTCGATGAGGGAAAAGAAAAGGAAACAAAGCT
>NW_007727804.1:524-1538 GCF_000696425.1 Galeopterus variegatus | reverse complement strand
TTTGGGTGGAACAGAGTATACAGAGAAAGTTTCCCCCAGGTCCTCTCCGGGACCAGTTTGTAAAAATGCTAGTGTGGGACGGCATGACTGCCAACCACAAGCTTGCCTGTGCCGGGCTCAAAGATCGTTCTATGGAAAAGTGGGTCATTGCCAGTAGAGACGTTGGAAGCTACCAACAACAAACCAGAGCCTTAACTTCCGCTCTTCAAGCTCAAGCAGAAACCCTTGCAAGTGCTATGACCCAGGCTCTTAGTGTCAGGATCCCTAAGGAGAGCCCCAGCCAACCCTCCTATAGGGGTCAATGTTATGGCTGTGGGGAACCAGGTCATATCAAAAGGGACTGTCCCAACTGGAAAAATAAAAACCTTCTATGCCATGCCCTAGATGCGGTAAAGGGCTTCATTGGAAGCGTGAGTGCCAGTCTAAGTTTGACAAGGATGGAAAGCATTTAAACTTGAGGAGGGGTGATCCCCAGCCCCGTCACCCCAAGAGGATACAAAGCCAGTGCCTCCATGCCCTTCCAGGTGGCCAGCACCCCAGGCTCATTGGACTATACCTATAGTCCCTGGTTTAAGACCAAAAATGAATCTTAAAATTCAAGGTAACGAGTTCCGATGCCTTGTTGACATGGGGGTGGATCAAACAGTCCTTAGACGGGAAGAAGTCCCTTTCAAGTTGGAAGTTAGTTCCAGGCCCCGAAATTTTGGGGGTAGGGGGAAAAACCCCAAGGTGGGAAACCCATGAAATCCTTCACTGGGAAGATGCTGATGGCACAAAAGGGGAAGTAAAACCTCTCATTGCGACTGCCGCCGTCAAGCGTGCGGTTCGGCCACGCTTCTCAGGTCGTGGAGCTGGACGTTGCGTTCCCAATGGGACTTAAGATGACGACGGGTCTGGAGCGGCCGTGCCAGGAGACAGCGCGATCCTGAGAGGTGTGCGCTGTGATACCAGAGTATTAATTGCATTTCCAAGAGCAACAAAAGGCGAATAATTCTTTCAACAACGATCCTACAT
>NW_007727804.1:0-485 GCF_000696425.1 Galeopterus variegatus | reverse complement strand
GACTCCTGAGAGCACCCAAGCCCTGCTGCGGGAACGAGCGATCAGCCCAGACAACAAAGGCCAAGAAAGCCAGCAGAAGCGGCGCAGAAACGGAGTGAAATGTGCCAGACCGGCCCAACTCTGCGAGCTCTGTGAGTCACCCCCATCCCAGCCCCACTTGCAGGGCAAAGCCCGACTGCTCCCCGCCCGCCTGGCTACCGCCTACCACACCAGGCTAGGCGCCCACAACAGAGCTGCCTCCATTTTCTCGGGTGGGGGTGGAGACGATCAGCTTAGTGAGGGCAGGCCAGCCATCTCTGCTCGGCTCCGCACTGAGACGTGCCATTTGCTTACCTTGACGTGGGGCACCCTGGGGCCTGTGGACTGGCCTACAATCCCACTCTCCCTGCGGATCTCAGATGGGGCTGGTAGTGTGGGGAGTCCCCGGCCAGCGTCTGGGGGGCAGGGAAGAGGAGCCCACCCATATCGTCTCTCCGCCACACCCT
>NW_007727803.1:365936-367202 GCF_000696425.1 Galeopterus variegatus | reverse complement strand
ATACTTTGCTTTACAATGTAAATTTGTTATCTTGCTTTCTTTAAGGCAAGGTGAAGCCTCATCAATAAGTCTTTTGGAAAAAATACAATCTAAACCTGACTCTCCTTTTTACTAGTGAGCTTTTTATTACATTTTAAACAAAACCTATAAGATCCTTATTTGTTCTTATTGTTTATGTCTGGAATTATGCATGTGTAAGCTGTATGTTATGTCTATATGTTCACATCTGTTTGTGTAACTGTTTTATGTGCAAGGTACCAAATTGGCTTATAATTAATGTGCACTCATTAAATAAATAAGTATACTTTTCAAGTTCACGTGACTTAGATCTTCTAAAGTTTTGATAAATATATTTTCAAAATTTGATTCAAACCTTTTACCTAAATGTGTCTCTAGGTCAATATGTCTCCTTGTTATCTCAGCTCTGCCTCCTGGCCATGCTGGGAGAAACAATATCTTTTAGACATAGATAGTGAATACTGCCCTCTGCCTCTCTGGATTCCACATGGCTCTAAATGCCACGTGGAAACCCAGGATCTGAAATGGCTTGTGAAAAGAAACCTATGCCAAATATCACATAGGCCCTAGTTAGTTAGTTAACTGATAAGGGTATAGATCTAATACACCGAGTTTTTGGCTGGGAAACCATAAATATGTATTTGGTAAATATAGCTAAAACTCAAACTGGGNTTAGGCCAATTTAACATTGATAAAAAAGAAACAAGTATGTAAAAAGGAGGTGATTTAAAGAGGTTATGAATGTGGGGATACGGTTTTGGTTGGAGGGACTAGAGAGAAAGAAAAATTATTTTTATGTAAGAATGCATGTGATACATTGTATTTTTGTCCTAGAGTAAAAGGACTGGCTATTTAGAAAGTAGGAAGTACAGGACAAAAACAGAATGTCTGAGTAAGTCTTAATAATGGTTAATGTAGATAAGTTTGTTAATAGGGTTTTACAGTAAAAAAATTAACTGGATTTAAAAACAAATTATCTGTGAGTTTTGCTAAAAATTAATGTCAAAAGTATTCTAATATGGGGTTAGAATTTGCTCTCCTGTGATGGAACAACCAGATTTTCTAAAAAAACACTTGACTGACTGCTCTTAATACAAAATTGAAAAGTTTTTCTCTGTCCCTTAGATAACTGGTTTAAAAAACTTATTTCATGATAAGTTCCTGTGCTTCTGCCTTTGAAGCCCTCTGTCACTTTGGTTTTATTTTTTGTAACAATTTGTGATCTTATTCAACTAAATGTTTTAAGCC
>NW_007727803.1:361607-364477 GCF_000696425.1 Galeopterus variegatus | reverse complement strand
TCCAACACAACATTCTGAAAGTTTAAAACAACTTTGAGGAATTCCAAGGGCCCTGGAGTTTCTCAAAGGACGTATAATAGATGTATCAAAACTGATTGGCTTATTTCATAAATTAGACTATATGGGACTGAAGGTGTTATGGATATATGTTCCAAAATCTTGTAAGGTTCTTAAATATACGTGTCTTGATAAAAATGCCACTGGTAATAACCTTGGTTTAATTATAATTTTAAAATGTTATGTCTTCAAATGTTTCATGAAAAAAAACGCTGATAGGTACAGTTTTCTGACAAATTTTGAGTTCATAGCTTTAATCTAAATTCCAAAATTTTAATGAAGAAACTGATGGGTTCGTGAAATTGTTCACAAAGGTCAAAACAACAAAAGTTAATTGGTAAATTAATTAAAAAGAATTATGGGTCTTTACAATTTCCTTATTTTAAAACACTGCTGGTTCTCCTAATATTTTTCCAAATGTAAGAAAACTCTCCCTCTCTCTTCAGCTATCTATAACTAACAACAATGGGTAAAATGTCATTTAAAACAGAGATAAAAGCATTTGTTTTCTCCATATTTGATTCCCTCCAAATTTAATAACTTTAAGTATTATTATGATTATTATGACAATGTGGCTATTTTTATAGGTTCAATGAAAGTTAACTCTCTCTCTCTTTATAACAGGATATAACTTAAAAAATTGGATATAAGATAGCATGTCTCATTTCCATGTTGCTGGCCCCTTTTTTATGTTGCCTAAATTTGGCCTAAACTGCTACTTCATCCTGTTGTTCATCTTTCCCCCCAACGTGGGACAAAACACAACCTGGGAAACAGTCTTCCCCGCAACATGGGACAGATCACTGAAAGAAAGTGAGCTGAGATGCTTCTTTCAATCACCACCTGGGAAGGAGCCTTCAGAACACTGAGAGATTTATGCAAAGAAAAGTAAGACCTTTTCAATCAAGATATTGATCATCAGTGCTTTTATGAGGAATGCCTTGATCATAAAGGGGGAAATAACATCTTCTGTACAAAAGCAGTTCTCTAAATTTTCCTGGTCTTAAAGAGGGTGTTTGAAACCTGGATGAGACATCCTGTTCTTAAATGGAAGACTTGCTGTTGTTCAAAAATTTTACAAAAGACTAGATGCTTTGAAAGCAGTAATGTCCTGGACAGGTGAACTAATAATAACAAACTCTCTGGACTCAGAATCAACTATTTTATGGAGCAGAATCCCAATCTGGAGTTTCCACAACTGGTGATTACACCCAATTCACAGCACCTGGAGTGATGCCGCTGCAGCCATACCTAGACGATGACATCATCAGTCCTCACCTGAAGTAAATTAAAAGGACTTGCCATGATAAATGATACTAACTTTGCTTTAACAAAATGCTTTTTTGTCTTAACTGTGCCAATCTGATCTATAGTTTTGCTTTTCTTTTAAATAAATAAAACAGGGGAGATGTGGAATATGCTATAAAGCATATGTACTTCACAGGGCCTGGTTTTCCAAAGTCTTGCAATTTCAAGTATTGACCTTGTGGGGGACTGGAATATATTGACCTTGTGGATATAGATTTGTGGCACAGCAGGTTGCTGGCTCAAGGACAGACTAGTTACTGATCACAGCAAGGTTGCTGGCTCAAAGACAGACTAGTTACTGATTGTTATGTAAAGATACTGAGAGATTGCTGTAAGAAGGACTGTTTGCTAAGATTAAGCTCTTGTTGATAGGACCACTTAATTGTCTACTGGAATGTCATCTGGCTTGTTTCACTGAAAGTTACCAGCCTATACTGTTAAACTATAACCCCACCTATGTCTCTTCCTGTAACTTCATGGTCTGGAAAATAAATGCAGGAGAAACCCAATTCAGCCTTAATTTCCTGAGGAAGGGTTGGCTCTTGCTGGAGCATTCCCAGGGAAGTTAACCACTTTGGGGCTTCTCACTGCTCAGAAGAGATGGGCTTTGAGTAATCCTTTGCATCTCTGTACCCAGGGGAATTGGGGTGACAAATCCGTGTGGGGAGAAGCAACACAAAGCCACACTCATGTGATTCATACCACAGAAATTTCAAAATGGAACTTTGTGTTGTTTTGGGTTCTCCCAAATAAATGACAATATGTGGGTTTATTTTATTTCATTAATATTTGAATTAAACTTCTTTTTATAGAACTGTAGGATCTCAGATTAGAAAAGAATTTTAGAGTTTACTTACTTAGTTCACTTCCATAATATAATATTTGAACCTCTCAAAATATCTCTGACAAGTGGATGCTCATGTCCTGTTTATTTACAAGGATAAAGCTGCCCATATTGTTATTTTTTAATAAACTTTATTTCTTTTTTTTTTTTTGAGCAGTTTTAGGTTCACAGCAAAATTTAGCAGAAGGTACAGAGATTTCCCATCTTATATTCAGAGACCTCTAATTATTAAAAATGGGTTCCTTGTTCTAAATGGAGATCCAATTTAATATAACCTAAGCCTATTGTTCTTCATGAATATAAGTCAAGGTCCCCTTGTTCAAATATTTGAAGGCTTATAGCTCTTCTAACACTTCTTTTCTCAAGGAGTTATCACTAGTTCTTTCATTTCCTACTCATTTATGGTTTTAAGCAAAAAAATCTAAGAATCTCATCTTCCTTATTACTTTTCTATTTTTGCTTTAATTTTAGGATCATTAAAAAGGAGTTTGATTAAAAAGAGTTTGACACTAGTAACATATTTTATAATTCTTGCTCCCAAAGGTTAACACAAAACTAATTAACACTTACCTGATGGTCCATATAATTCGACTCTATAAATATATTTCCCTGTTACTATAGTTGGTGGGTCACATGAAATTGAAAAGGACTTGGCTGTGAT
>NW_007727803.1:357584-361060 GCF_000696425.1 Galeopterus variegatus | reverse complement strand
AGAGGAAATTTACAACCTACAGTGAGACGATTCAAAGGTAACATTGATAACATATAAAAAATATTTTAAAATAGGAGATTTTTAGGAGAAGTTGAGAGCTATGTCAGAAAAAAAATACTGTTCTGTAATAAAAGTACTCTAACAGTAATTTCCAGTATTCTTAAAAATTACCAGTTGCTACTAAATGCCTGATACTATATTATGACATACATAATCTGTCAGGTATGTATTATGTATATAATATGTATACTAAATATATACCTGAAGTATAATGGTACTACATTAGTATCCACATAAATTTTATATACATATATATTTATGTGGATACTGATGTAGTACCATAATTAAATACATAAATACCTACAAATATGTACATTTAGAATTTAGTAATAATAAGAATATATAATTATACTCATTTAATCCTAACATCATCACCATAAGAAAGGTACTATTATTCTCTTCATTTTTCAGATGAGGACACTGCAGTGCAAAAGGATATAAGTAGATATGTATTTCAGCTACTATTTTTATCTGATACTGAAATGTTAATCACATGCTGGTTCTGCTATGGCAGGTGTTATCACCATATTTGGTAATAGCAATAACAGTAAAAGAGGGTATAGATGATCACAGACAATTTAGAAAGGCAGGGATGATTATAAAAAATTGCTAAGATCATAGAATGGCAAAAGCTGATCTTAGGATCATGTTTAGTAACTCAAGAATCCTTTATTTTAAATCATTTTTTCTCCTTTTAGTTGCTTATTTATATACTTATCTAGATGCTTAATTATAATATAAAAGAGCATAGAAATTTGAAGATACCCCAGATGGGATGCCTATTAACTATTATTAGGGAGAAAAAAGTTATTAAAATGTAAGAATGGTTAACAAAAAGGACATATGAATATAATAAGATATTATTCTATAAATAATTTAAATCCTTTCTCGCACCAATAATGAAACCATACCTGATTCTGGTGTTCTGACAATGGTACTATCAATATAACCTGCTTCAGTTGTAACAGCCGAAACTTCAAAAAGATATGTCGTGTAAGGCTTCAAATGAGTCACTACAAAATTGATAGGTTCTTTCCACACAGAGCTGATCCTACTCCGTGCCAACATGCTTGATGAATATGTGGTACGCAATGGAGGTGTAATGCTACCAAGTGTTGAAGAAGGGCTGGTTGTACTCCATAAGAAAGATTCACTATTCTCCTAGTGAATAAAATAAATATCAATGAGAAATAATGTGGTATCTTGGTAAACATTAGAGTGCAATTCATTTCTTTTCCATTATACTACAAATATTATTCTTTAATGTGTGTGTGTGTATGTGTGTGTGTGTGTTGTTAGTATAGTATTTTAACAGATTAAGTATGGACAAAGTTGCTAGATTTTAACTATACCCATTTATATCTACAGTTTTAAAACAGAATATATTTAGTGCATTCTTTATACCTTAATCTTCCTTATAAATAGGATTTTAAGTGGCCTACAATAAAGCTAATACTACAGCAACATCATTAGTAAGAATTTTTTAAATTAATGTAAACAGCAAGAGCCAAAGAGCTAAAATAATTTCACTTGTATGAAATTTCAAGCATAGACCACTTTCTCACTGTTACTTTTTTTTTCCTCATAAGTACTCAAAAGGTAACACCACTAGCACACGTTAGGCGTGGGTATACAAAGTTAATTCAAAACATTTATGGAAAATAGAATTATAAGATGATATGAATCCTTCCGTGAACATTTTGAAGTACCCTCATATGTGTATATGTGTGTGTATAGTGTGCATGTTTTACAAATACATCCTAATTTGAAAAAGATTTTGAGAATTTTATAAATTATCTAGAACAAAATATTTTTTATTGTTTCTCCATCAATAATACCACAAGATCACCAAAAAGATTTTAGGAAAAGCATTATTATAGTACTTCCTGAAGTTTCTCATCAATGACTAGAGTAATGATAAATTCTTTACCAATGATATGCACAACAAAAACCATCTATCTCTGCAAATTTAACCTTGACTGTTCACTCCCTTACACGTATCCTTCCTTCCTGTCACATGGAAGTGTTGTCTTTTCTCTAGTTATATTTTACACTTATACATCTCAGGGATTTATATAGTGTTCTCCACCAGTAATGCCCCCCTCACACAATCTCCATCTGTCCTTCCCCCACAACCTATTCAAATGCTATTCCATTCATGAAGTCTTTCCAGAGCTCCCAACATGATTTTTATCCTTCATTCTTGAATTCCCAAATCCCTCCTGTATTCTACCTTGAATATAGTCAATTATGTATAGCATGAGACTATAGCCTAATACTATAAGTAATAAAATAACTAATAACTACTTTGGTAAATATACAGAGTATCTAGATGCTAAAAACTTGAAGATATAAGTTTACCTAAAATTTCTGGGCTATAAGAAGTGGTCTATGATACTTACATTACATTCTGGCAATTTCCCAGTCAAAATGTCCTCTACTCTGATAGAGACATCTTTCACTACTATCCCACTTCTGGCATGTTTGACACTAATCTTGAAGCTGGTAATTTTACCATTTGGTTGCTGAGGTAAATACCAAATCAGGTTTACTGCTGAGTAGTTGAAGGCCTCCACTGTGAGATTCACCACTTTTCCTGGAGCTAGAAAAACGAGAAAGATTGAAGGAGAGGAAGAAAACCTGTTACAAAACTTTGAATGGTGTTTATATAATTGGGGGATGCTAAGTTTACAAAATTCAACATACAATATATTGAGTAAAATCTACATGAGTGAGACTTTTAAAAATACGTTTAATTGGCCTTTGCCTAAAATAAAAAAAAAAAATTTGGAGTTGAGGCAAATCAGCTTACTTCAGGATTATTGGGCCAATACATGCCACTGGTTGAAACTTGTCAAATAAGTATGAAAATATCTCCAATCAATAGTTGTTTGTGAAAACACAAACAAGTCAGGATAAATTTCTTACTTCCCTAAATATTTTGGAATTAGGTAGATTTCTTAAATAATGAACAAAGGGGCAAATTGAAACAATTATTTAACCATGAGCATCAAAAAGTACATTTCTGGAATATTTATAAATATCTAGTGCCTAAGAAGTATATAATCATCCAATAGGTTGTGATTATTGTATTTTGAGTTTTATACAACCTCAAAATCAACTTTCTTCAGGATTTCATTATACTTTGCTATCAATTATTAAATATCTACAATAAGAAGAATAATAACCTGAGTACTGTTTTAGTTGGGATGAGACTAATATGAAGCCAGAATGAAGGAAGTTTATGTTCACTAGTTTCATGATGAGATATACAAAACTGACAAAGTAGGGTAAACAATCAAGATCTTTCGGAATACAAAACAAACATGACAAGTCACATTTGAAAGAAATGAGAACAGAGCAAACTGTTTGAAGTAAAACAATATAAGTGATAGTAAAGGTACCTAGTATTGTTG
>NW_007727803.1:354496-357124 GCF_000696425.1 Galeopterus variegatus | reverse complement strand
ACAGAGCAAACTGTTTGAAGTAAAACAATATAAGTGATAGTAAAGGTACCTAGTATTGTTGCCAAATAACTACAGTGTAAGTTTACATTGGACCAAAATATCATTTGCAAATGAAAGCCATATAAATCATGTAAGAAAGTTAGGTCCTGGGAATGAGGGATGTCTGTGAATGATATGAGATAGACAGAAGAAATTGAGAAACTTCAGGACAGCTAAATTTTAATGGAAAAAAAAATATATATATATAATAAATATTGGGAATGATTACTAATAGATGGAACAACAGAGCAAACTGTTTGAAGTAAAACAATATAAGTGATAGTAAAGGTACCTAGTATTGTTGGCAAATAACTACAGTGTAAGTTTACATTGGACCAAAATATCATTTGTAAATGAAAGCCATATAAATCATGTAAGAAAGTTAGGTCCTGGGAATGAGGGATGTCTGTGAATGATATGAGATAGACAGAAGAAATTCAGAAACTTCAGGACAGCTAAATTTTAATGGAAAAAAATATATATATATAATAAATATTGGGAATGATTACTAATAGATGGAATAATGGATGAAAACTGTTTTCTCCAAGGGGAACTAATAAAATGGAATTAATTAAAGCTGAAGAAGATAATGACAATATGTTAACTCTCTGATACTAAAGATTTAACACTTGGATTTTTGAGGAGTAGATAAAATACAATAAAAATAAAAGGGAAATATAAAAAATATAATAAAACAAAAGAAAGTTTGTTAAATATATGAAGCTGTGGAATTATAAGAATTAAAATTTAATTGTCTTTTTAAATTTCTTATTTGTATAATCTAAAAACTTGTATAAATATGTCTGAAATATTTATATATCAATAGCAAATTGCATACAAGCTGCCACATTTCCAAATGGGCCTTAATGACAGTTATAGTGAATTAGCCAAATGCAGAGAAATTTGGAATTTATAAGGTAATCAAATCATTATTAAATTTCAAAGCAAGATTTCTAAAAAAGTAGACCATAAACATTAAATAGACAGAAATCAATAAAATCTGCTAAACATTTACTGAAAAGAGGATATTTTTATTAACTTGGAGTTTGCAAGTCTTTCCCTATTTTAAATGTTTTAGTTTCTACTTCTTGATATTATTCACTAGAATCCCATTACCTCCTGATTTTTTTTTTTATAGAGTGAATTTATCCATCCTAATCCAACTAAAGATTTAATACTGAAGTACCAAAATGTTCTGTTTATAATATCATTTCACCTTTCAGGCAGGTGTCCTAGCACACACTTTGAGGACACATCTAGACTAGAGATATGCATAAGTATGCAAGAATGTGAAAGTACCTACAACTTTTCAAAGTGTATACTATACAAAGCATACATTTCCTGAGCCATTAATGACTTTATAAATCTAACACAGAGACTTCCAAAATTATTTTGCTGCATTTCTAGTTAGACAACAAGGTGTAAGTACTATTTCTAATATTCTAAAGGCTAAAATAAAGTGTACGTTTACCTGAAATAATGCTGCATGGGAAGTTAAATGACCTTTTTGTGCTTGTGGATGGAACAATACCAACTCAGTACAGTATCAGTGGTTAACTTGTATACCCTTCTTAGGACTATTTTTATTCATAGGAAAACAAATTACTTCTGGTTTAACAATAACAAATGCAGTTTATTCCACAGAAATCTTCCTTAAATTTGGGTTTCATGGAGTACAAATAATGAAAAGAGGTACTTGGGTTAAAAAAAAAAAAAGATTGGGGGTCTCTAATTTCTCCCAATCATCATTTGCCAAAAGAGTTAATATCTCTCGAAATTAGGTCAGTTAGCAGAAGAACAAAATATATAAAGTTCAAAACACTGTCAAATCGAAATTATAATCTGCATGTATCATGCCTTATCAGAAACCAAATCAAGATCAGGCTTAAAAAACAAAACAAAACAATACAAAACGTCATTCATAACTCATTCCAATTATTTTTCCTAACACTGAAAACTTAACATTAGAGGTAACTTTTTTCTTATTCTAGTGCATATTTAACTTTAAAATGATAATTTTCCCGCTTAAGTTTTAGTTGTGCAAATAATCTGAAAGTCAATATGATTAAAATCCACAAGAATAAGTTAGAACTCATGAATAATTCATTTCTAATTTTAAATAAAGTCCAGATTCCCAAACCCAGTATTTTCTCTTAATTCCTTCAATGGAATAGAGTATGTATTCACACGTTTCTCTAGATGGGGTTTCAAACAGGAATTGGGCAACAAAACTTACTGGATTTTTTTTAAACACTGACTATTATATTGCATCATCCTCTCTAGAAACACAGGGCCCATTTCAATTTATTCCTTTGACAGCAGACTGCAAAAATATTTTTGTCTTTAATATGTAGAACATTTATAGTTGCACAAAATTATTTTCAGAGCACTTATCCCCACCCATCTGACATATTATGTACAAATTCACTTATTTGATTATCTTACCCCACTAGACTATAAGCTCCATGGTAAATATTTGTTTTTGAATGGAGATACCACTATTAATTTAACCATTTTTCTATTTACTTTATTCTAGCTATTATAAATAAATAGCAGAATTATTAAATAAATAACTTAATTCAATTACAA
>NW_007727803.1:347974-353979 GCF_000696425.1 Galeopterus variegatus | reverse complement strand
TATTCTAGCTATTATAAATAAATAGCAGAATTATTAAATAAATAACTTAATTCAATTACAACTTATTTTTATAACAAAGCTTATGTTCTACTGGGCTATTATATAAAATTTTTTAAAAAGCAAGTAAGTGTGTAATATGTCAGGTTGGTCCAATGAAGAAAAATAAATTTGTTAGAAATACAGGTGGAAAGGAGAAGGTAGTAGCTATTTTAGAAGGTGCAGTCAGGAAAGGTAACATGTGAGACTTGAATTAACTTGGGGAGAAAGCCCCATGGATATTTAGTGCAAGATCATTCCAGGCAGAAGGAACAGCAAGTGCAAAGGCCCTGAGATGGAAGATCAGTGTGGCTGAAGCAGATGGAGGGAGGGGGAAAAATGGGATGGGATGAAATCAGAGAGGGGCAAGAGCATGTAGACTATGAGAAGGACTTAGGGATTTATTCTTAATGAGATACGAGCCATGTTAGGAGGACAGAAGTAACATAGTCTGGCTTATGTTTCAGAAGATGACTTGGCTCTTGTACGGAGAGTAGACTGCAGGCAGGCAAGTTGGAAACAAACTAGTAAGGAGGCTTCCAATCATTCAGGCAAGAAACAAAAATGGGTTGAAAAGGGTGATTACTAACGGGGGTGAGATTCAGGATATATTTTGATGATAGTCTTGGCAGGATTTGCTGATAGATTAGANGAGGCTTCCAATCATTCAGGCAAGAAACGAAAATGGGTTGAAAAGGGTGATTACTAATGGGGGTGAGATTCAGGATATATTTTGATGATAGTCTTGGCAGGATTTGCTGATAGATTAGATGTGTACTGTGAGAGAGAAGAGTCAAGGATGACACCAAGATTTTTCCTTTAAGCCACTGGAAGAATGGAGGTGTCTTAAATTAGTATTGTAATGACGGTGTCTTATGGAATAATATGATAGCTATTAAAATCCATATTTCCAAAAATAAAATGTCATAAAATGCTTATGATTTGATGTTAAGAGGAAAAGGCAGGATATAAACTGCATACTATATGTATATATAATCATGGAGGGGAAGAGACCAGCCAGAAATGCACCAGAATGGTTTCTTACATGACAGAGCTACGGATAATTTTCACTGTGTATTTTCCAATTTTGTTTTTTCAAAGTTTTCTAAGATAATGTGTACTTTTATTATCAGAAAGAATGATATATATATTTAATGAATAAATTACCTATCCAAAAAGTGTCTAAAAGTAATTAAGTGGATATGCTATTGGGAATTTTATGTATTTTAATGTCAGATTTTGCTTATATACCTATGTATTTTAAATGACAAAAAGTCATGACTAAGTTAATTTAGAATGAATGATTTAGGAAAATTACCACTTTCTGCAGTTTGGAAGAGAAATGGGTTACTAAACACTCCGATGCCAGCACTGTTTTCAGCAGCAACCTAGAATAAACAAAAGGATTATGTTCAAACTTTTTACTCTCTAATCAAACAGAATCTGAAATATTAAAACTTGGACTTGTCCATAAGTAAATGCCAGATACTTTTTCCTCTAATTTTTACAATATTCCTAAGGTAGATGGCAAATATAGAACTATCCATATAATCAAAATATGATGTATTATTGTCAACATTTTTATATATGAGAAAACTGGTTGAGAGAGGTCAAATACTTGTCCAAGGTCACATGGCAATAATTGCTAGAACTAGAATTCAGTTGAAGTTGTGCTTGTTTCCAAAGCTCAACCCTTATCCACTATATACAAGAGACTATGATTATTTCTGAATCAACTATGAGAGACCATGTATGTGGCTTCTGACTTCAGAGTTTACAATCTAATCAGGCAAATAAATACTCAAGAAAACTACTTATAAAAACAAAAGTGTTGGTTTAATTAATAACAGACTATTCTAGAAATTAAAAGATAAAAAATTCTTTTTTAACATGAATAATGTAGTCAAATAGACTAGAATAGGCAGAGAAAATGCCATAAATGAGAATAAGACTCTTAAGCTTTTGAAAACGCCATGACCGGAATCAGACAACCTTGGTTTAACTGTAGTTCTACAAATTCCCAGCTGAGTAGCTTTGGACAAATACTTAATTGTTCTAAATCACATTTTCCTTGTCTTTAAAGTGGGAATAATAATGTATCTATGTCATAGGATTTTCTTGAGGACCAGATGAAATGACACATGTAAATACTTAACAGGATTTCCCCCATAGTGTTACTTATACTGAAGATATCAAATGTACCATGTCAAATACCCTTTAGAATTCTGCAATGGCTAACATTTATTTGAACAGAGTAAAGGTCACAACAATGATTTATAATGTTGAGATGAAACAGAGAATAGGAGCTTCCCAATAGGCCTGAAATAAGAGAAGTCAAAGGAATAAAAACTCAAACTCCATGAAAATAGATCTAAGCATAACTAGATTGGCTAAATCAACTTCCTATGATCAATAATTTCCTATTTCACATTAAATTTTAATCTTTATTTATTACCCCAGTAGCATATTTTAACCTATAAGTTAATCTGAATATGTGTATGTTGATAGAAAATGTCTACACTATGCAATATTCAGATGTAAGAAAAAGGTCGCCTACTCTATGTTTCTGCATGAAATAACCATCACAAATCTTTGATTTTGACTTCTGCATAAGAAAAGTTTGTTTTTTTCTTTTCTCAGTTGGGGAATCCAGTTCTGATTGTGTTCTTTAATTCTGCAAATAAGCCTACTTCCAGTAAGGAAAAACCTCCTGGAAAATATCTCTCTTTCCCATCATCTCTTATCATCTAGGAAGGACATCTCAGTTATACATGATCACATATTTACATAGCTTTAATAGATTTTCTTTTCTATATTAAATTATCTTCAAGGTTCAAAGAACGTATTGGTGTATGTTGAAAATAGGGAGGAGCCAGAAGATATGTGTATTCTTCATTAACCCTTGGAAATGTTATAGGTATCCCTTACCTGTAAACATTTTCAAATGGCCTAATTTAGAACTGTTTTTTATAAGTTCTTCTTTATTTAATATTTCTGAAATTTTCAAACCATTACCCAAAATTTCAATAACAACTAAGCAAATTCAACAGTGTTAAAAGAAATACAACAAAACTAACTTTAAGTTTAATAAAAAAGTGGAATATTTTCATTTATAAAGACTAAATTGTTTAAGTTTGATTTATTTTCCAAAAAACTCATTAAACTACAACTTTTTAAAATAGATAACATGTATAAATATACATAAAAATTAAAATAAAATGAGATTACATTTGACCAAGTTTTAAAATCCCAGGTGGGTATTGAGGCCATGACTCAAACTATCATTCTCCAGTCACTTACTACATTCATCTTTAAAGGTTTCACCAACTGGGAAAACCTCCTCCAGTTTTAAAACAGATAAAATATTTTAATATTAATTACTTACAAAATAGTTACCTTGATTTCATACGCTGTTCCAGGATTAAGATTAGTAAGAAGAACTTCCAGACTGTCTGGCTTTGCTCTAACTTGTGTGTATAATGTTTGCATCCATGGGCAAACTTCCTTATATTTAACAATGTAAGATATAATCCTTCCATTTGGATTAAGTGGTGTATTCCAAGAAAGAAGAATCCCAGCAGATCCGACTCTTTCCCCTGCTAGGAAGACTGGAGGTCCTGGCTCTATTTTTTAAAAAATTAATTTGGTTAAAAGGCAAACAATTATTGTATTTTTACAAAAACATGTATGAAAAATATTTACAAAAGTAAACTTTAGAAGTATCCAAAGACTAACATGAATTTATACTCCCTAGATCTCTGCTACCAAAAAAAAAAAAAAAAAGAAGAAGAAGAAGAAGAAAAGATTAAATGCTTTGGGGATTACTAAAAACATTCCTTTATAAGAATTTTAAAACATGGAATGCTACTAAATACTACATGCCAAATATATTTTTATTGCCAAATAATTTTTAAAAGAAACTTTATGTTTTGGGGATTACTAAAAACATTCCTTTATAAGAATTTTAAAACATGGAATGCTACTAAATACCACATGCCAAATATATTTTTATTGCCAAATAATTTTTAAAAGAAACTTTATGTAAGGCTTACACCCAAAAACTAAGAAAACAAGAAAGTCTTACTTTCTTCCTGAGCAAGTGTAGTGAGTTTATTTTCATGGTTCTGTACTATTTAAATGTTACCATTAACAATCTCTCTGATCCATTTCACAAACAAGTTTAGAGTAATTGTCTTTGCTTTTTGAAGATTAAGGAAGCTAAAGAAGCAGTAGAATGTGGTTCAAAATGGATCATTTTCTTAAGTTTCCATTTTCCTTTAATTATTCTTAACTGTTTTCATGCATATAATGCACATATTGCCAATGTAATAGAATACTGCCAACAGAGTTATACAGACTTTAAGTACTTCATCAAAAAAAAAAGTGATATCAAACATATACTTACTTGTTACATTCGTTATCACTGTTCTACTAACAGGTGAGCTGTATGTTATAGAAGAAATTGAAGAGATGGTTACGTCGTACCTAGTACCAGGAACAGCATTGGAAACATCAGCCTAGAACACCGAAAACAACTGCATTAAAACTCTTTCTGTAAGTCAAGAAGCTAAAATAATAAATCTATTACTGTCAAAAAAATAATACTTCACTATATAACTCTGTGCTGTTTAAAATATCACAAGTCCCATATTATTGTACAATATAAACTTGTTATATCATATATAACTACTTACCAAACAACTTATGAAATAAAATAAAAAGTTACAAATCATACTGCATCATCAGAGCCTAAATCAGTATTTCTACATATTCTAGTTCATTGACACAAGAAACAACTATTTAAGAGTCTTAAGAAATCTACAACCTATTGCTTAGCCCTTGTTTTTAAGAGTGCGTATGAAATACCTGTATCTCTGAAGTTCCAATAAAAAGTAAAAGAAAAATGATAAGAAAATCCATCATTACTACATTTTTCAGGCAGTAGAATCACATTGATGGCTCTTGAGAGAAATGTTGCCTGCATTAATGATTTAAAGACAGATCCTTCTGGCAAGTACACAATTAATGAGCCTGGATTACTCAATAGCTCTGCCCTTTCTTTGTTAAACTATTCATGAACCCTTTGGATGGCTGGCTGTAGGTTCAGAGTAAACTTAAAAAAAAAAAAAGAAAGGCATAGACGTTGCTAAGGTAACAGTCCACCAAGGCTGAAACTTACACTCATCAATTCGACATCAATGTTTTTGTCTTCATTTGATGCTTTTAAAAACCCTCCAAGGAGTAAGTTTTCATGGTGGATGAGTTTCATAAACAACTTTCCTATTAGGACCAAATATAAATACAAGTAGGCTCAGCAAGTACGATAATGAAAACTATACCTGATATTCTCCACCTCCAAGATCTTTGATAGTAACAAAGCCACTGTCAGGAACAAGATCCACATGATACCTTTCCACATGGCCGGAGGGCAGGCTCCAGTGCAGAGAAAAGGAATGTGCAGAAATATTGAAAGCTTTAAGTTTCTCAGGTTTTTCTGGTTCTGATATTTAAAAATAGAGGTTTAAAATAGAGTTATTCTTCTAAAATTTCAAAGAAAAAATGAAAGCCCAGAGTATAAGGATAAAAATTCAAAATAAGCATGTTATTAGAAAGCATTGAGTTCCTTAAATAATTTCTAGCCATATTGGGGCGTTAGACATGTATACTTTCAACAATGCCTAGTTTTTAAGTATAATTATCAGAAATAACATGTCAATTTATGAATCCATTTCTGGGTTATTTCTTACTTGTTAAAATCTGTTGGTTAACTAGATTATTTTTGAAAGTTTATGCTCTAATTGAAAAATTGAATCATTTTAAAACAAAGTACAAAGTAATTACCTGGATATTTGCCAAACAGAAGATAAAAGGAAAAAAATATAACTAAAATCTACCAAATTTTTCAAATGGTGAGCATTTCCGATGAATATTCGGTTAGGTGTTTCTTTAAAAGAAAAGCTTTCATAATG
>NW_007727803.1:332633-347289 GCF_000696425.1 Galeopterus variegatus | reverse complement strand
GGTGAGCATTTCCGATGAATATTCGGTTAGGTGTTTCTTTAAAAGAAAAGCTTTCATAATGGAAATGAAATATGATAGTTTTAAAATAAGTACCAATTGTTCTAACCATTTCAACCACATTTTTCTACCTTTTCTTCCACTTTTTCCAAAGTTTTGTTTATGCTGCTTGTATCTCCTTGAAGGGAGTTTTCCACATAAAGTTCTTCTGATTAGTTGCCAGTTAGTCAGGTTTGCATCTGCCTTATCTTTAGTGCAGATTCCAGACAAATCATATAGGGAGGGAGAGAGATTATGAAGCCTAGCGTGTGAAAACATACCTGATACAGACCCAATCTAACACTATTTCCAAAAGAAAGGAGTCTGGAATTAATCCTTGAACTCCATTCATTATTTTAAGACCCCACTACCAAAGAGGATTTGACAATGAATAGAATAAAAAAATAAATAAAATGTATATTTCCTAACAAAACTGATAGGACATATTGCATAAAATAGAAATCTTAAGATAAAAGGTCAATTTTTCGGTGTTTGGGAAGAGGATATTTTTTAAATAGTTTTTCTTTATCTCCTTTGAAAGAATCCTCCAATGTTTATAAATAACCTTCTCCCCTGTACCTGAAGCTGATATCAATCAATTAATGTCCACCCCAACGTTCTCAAAGATTCAAACATTCTCTTGGCATCATCCCCAAATTGTCGATAGAGTGAGCACTGCGGCTTTCTCACAACTCTTTAAGAATATTGTAAACCGAAGGGGTAAAGATCAGAGAAATATCCAAGTAGCGGTGAGCAGAATTCTTTTGTTGTACACAGCTGCTGTCATTTTTCCTAGATATTTCTGTACATGGACCTAACTCCTCTATATTCTCAAACTTGAGAGAAAAGAGCTTGGCTCTCCTCACCAGCCCACATTAAAATAGACAAAAGTCTGTCATGACTAATCAGTCCAACCCACTACTACCCACATTGACTGCATTTTTGTGAGGGCTAATACTATTTTTTCATGGGCTCAAGAAACTAAATAGCATCTATGAAGTCTTAGGCAAGAAACTAAAAAAGACCTGGGATGAGACTTTGGAAGCAAACAGAAGATGTGAGAAGGAAAGGACTGGTTACCAGGACAGTTGTGATACACAAGGTGTTTCCTAGACTGTGGTTTAGGATTACACACTGAAGGACTCTTGGCGAGGCATGAATCGTGTCTCACCAAGAGGAGGAAGAATATATTCGTCTGGAATTTTCCATTCTGATCAAGAGAGAAGGCCTGGAATCTTCGCCAAAATGAAAAAACTTCTCCAAGCAGAGTGAATGGAAGCCCTGGAAATGGAAAGAATTTGGAGTAACTGAGGAAAGCCAAAATGAGTTTCTGGGATCAAATAAGAAAGAAGAACAGTTCAATGATCATGTAGGTCATACTAGAGACTTTATACCTTTTCTTCTAAATACAATGGGAAGCCACTGAAGAATTTTAAGCAGGAAAGCAATCTGATGTTTTTTGGTTTTTTTTTTTTTTTTTTTTTTTTTTGGTTTTAAAAGATCACTCTGGAATATGGCATATGAATTGGAAAGAAGCAAAAATGGAGGCAGGAAGCCAATTAGTAGGAAATCATGGTAGTCTGAGCAGAGAGGAGGGAGGCCTGCCCTCCGAAAAACATAGTGGAGGTGGAGCAATGCTGAGATCATATGGAAGAGTGCAGTTTTCTGGCCATGAGCTAAAAGATTTAATTAACTGAAAGTAAACTTCCTAATAAATGTATTATTTGTACCTCATGAAATTTAATCTCTCAATAGACAGGAAAATAAAAATCAGAACTACTACTCTCAACCTAATTGTTACTAACCAATAAAAGTCACATCGTGAAGTGGACTTGTGTGAAGTTTTAAAAGAAAAGAAATATCACATCCTATTCAGTTTAATTGGGGCTAGCAAAAGGAATTCTAGATTAGTTAGATGTTTATTCTAGACTGTAAGTTCCCAAAAGTTAATCCTCAGAACCCTCTATCATTAGAGTTTACTAGATGTTGTGTGATCAAACCACTTTGTCAAATAAGTCCTTTTAAATTAAACCACTTTCTTTATTGTGGGATATTTTAGAGCCTTAAAAATGCTAACGTGTCCAGTGATTTTCTAAAGCAGCACTGTCCAATCAAACTATAATGTGAGCCACATGTGTAATTTTAAATTTTCTGATAGCCACATTCCAAAAGTGAAAAAGGAATATGTAAAAATAACTTCAATCATATATTTTATTCAACCTAATATATCAAAAGCATGATTTTGTATATATATCGACACAAAATTATTAATGAGATACTTGCATTAATTTTTTCATACTAAATCTATGAAATCTTTTTTTTTTGTTTTTTTACCGGCAAGGGGATTGCAACCCTTGGCTCGGTGTGGTGAGCACAACGACCATCCCTATATAGGATCCGAACCCGCAGCCTTGGCGCTACCAGCGCCTCACTCTCCCGAGTGAGCCACGGGGCCGGCCCTAAATCTTTGAAATCTTACATGTATTTTACACTCATTGAACATCTGACTTTGGACTAGCCACATTTCAAGGCTCAACATCCATATTTTGCTAATCACTACCTCTTGGACACTGCGGCTCTACAGCATGTCAAAACTTTTTCCCTTGGCATTTCAATGAATTTACCTAAACTGCATTGTGAGAAGTGGAGAAATAACAGAAATGTGATACAATGGTCAGTGTCTATAAAGGAAAACAGTTCAAAAGAATTGGGAGGACCTCAAAAAAAATTCTGTTATTAACTGTGGTACATTATCCTTTGAGGAAGAATAAGAAGAGATGCAAAATGGAAGCACATGGCTACAAAGGAAGCTCGTTGGTAATTTCTGACTCTTAAAAGGGTGTATACAAGTGAGACCAAAATGTTATATACCTCAAAATACCCACAAAAGAGTCACATAGACCTGTCAAAATAATATGAAGGAAAAAAGTCTACAACAGACAGATACTTTAAAATAACATGCTATCTTCAAAAGTTTCATTATTATTAACTTTTATTTATATTTCTTATGTACCAACACTATATCTGATAATCTTCAAATATCACATTTAAAACTTTCTGTGATTAAGTCATAGATTGGACATCACACTACGACTGATAATGAGATACCCAGGCATAAGTTATGAAAACAACAAAAACAAAACACTAACTTATCAAGTCTATTATACATTGTGTACTGTGCTGAGCACTTCTACATTTTGTTTTATGTAACATATGCAACAGTTCTACAAAGTAGATACTAATACTGGCATTTAAAAATGAGAAACTGAGAAACAAAGAATTTAGGTAACTTTGCCTAAAGTCTCATACCTCCTAGGTGAATAGTAGAGCCAGGATTTGGACCTAGGAGCAACGCCTTTCAAGCTTCAAACACTATAATAACCGTGCACCCTCTAACTTTCACAAAGTGGCTAACAGATAACAGCAGATCAAGATATCCTAAATGGATTAACATTTTAAAGAGTATTCAAACACTAAACAGATGATCTGTAATTTTCATTTTGTCTAAGATTATTATTTGAAGTGACCCTCCAATTTAAGCTTAAGGGACTCCATCTAAATATGTCCTATGTCAGAGCAACACATAGTGAACAAATGCCTATAGCTTCCTCATATTTTAGAAATGGGCTACATACAAATAAGTAAAATAAACATCCTCTAAAATGTCAGCCTTATACTGGATGCCACAAGTGTCTAAAAAAATCAATTTTTAATAAAGGCATTAGGCACAGGCACTAGAGCTGGATAACTGGGTTTAAATCCTGGCTCTGCCATATATATAAGACTTTAGGCAAAATACTTAACCTCTCTGTACCTCACTGGCTTCATATATATGGGTATAATAATACTCCTACCCCACACATTGTCATGAGAATAAAATAAGTTAACATATGTAAAATGCTTAGACAGGTACCTTGATCATAGTAAGAGCCTAGGAAATGTGAGCTATGATTAACGTCTGTTGTAATTTCTACTATCTTTCTCTATAAACTCTGGTCATCTCTCAGTAAAACTATCAGGTTACCTCTTTTTCATTTCTTAGCTTTAGCCCCCTCTTCACCTCCACTCAGTACTCTGCTCAAAATGGGTCCCCAAGCATTGCTCTGTTACCACTGTTCTCCTTTTTACAAAAAGTAGGGCAGCAAGATCTATTTCTGCTCCAGAGACCTTCTTCAGGGAACCTAGATTATCATCTTTTCCAATTTCTTCCCAAGTCACTGTTCTTTTCTAACAGTAAGTTCCATTACCTCCTCTGTGCTTAGAATGTGTCCCCTAAAGTTCATGTGTTGGAAAGTTAATTCCCAATGCAGCAGTGTTGAGAGGTGGGACCTTTAAGAGGTGATGAGGTCATGAGTGGATTAATGCCATTATCATGGGATTGGGTTGATTACCCCAGGCATGGATTCCTGATAAAAAGATGAGTTCATCCCCCTTCCTCTCTCACGCTCACACTCTCTAGCCATGTAATGCCTTCTGCCATGTTATGATGCAGCAAGAAATCCCTCATCAGATGTGGCCCCTCAGTCTTAGATTTCCCAGCTTCCAGAACTGTGAGCCAAATAAGCTTCAATTATTTACAAATGACTCAGTCTGTGGTATTCTATTATAGCCACCTACCTACACTTACACCTAAGATGCCTACCCACGATCTCTCAAAACCATCACCTAAACCACACTATACAACCAGAGCATCAAATTTTTACTGTCTCATAAAGAGTTCTACTCTTTAATAAAATTACCACTGATGTTATATATCTTCTATGAAATTTTCCTTATATTAATATTACCTTGGTCACTTTAACCAAATTCTAAGTGAGCAAATCCTGCCATTCACACTAACTGTGCTCTCTCCTTTACCCGTGCATAATAAGCAAAACAGTTTATTGTATTTTTTTCTCAGTCTTTGCTCAGTGGTCTACTTTATCTTTGTATCCAACCACATATATCAGTGCTTATCATAGACCAATTGTGATTTGCTACCTAGGGGACATCTTGTGGTAGAGGCCAGGGATGCTAAACATACTATGTCACACAGGACAAAAATTTCTAGCCCATTTAGAGTCATCTAGCCCTAAATGTCAATAGTGTTGAGATTGAGAGGTCCTGTCACAGACTAAAACTTCTAGAATGGGCCAATTTCAATGCGTTTGACTGTATACTTTACCAATCATGACTCCCTGAAGAAAAAGACATTCAACACATGATTTAACAGATGTGCTTTTTTATAAATAGTAAAGATATATAGTATCTATACATAAATAGTATAAAAATGTACAGTGTTAAGAGGATGTTTGAGAGCCAAGAGGAATCTCAGAGGTCATCTGACCCGAATGTCTCAGAAATTTGATGCCCAAAGACATTAGGTAACTTGCCCAATAGTACTCAACTAATAAGTGTCAAATGCAGGAGTAAAGCTGGTGTGTGAATTCTCAACTCATTGATTACTTTGCATTATCACATACAGATCACATTCAGGAGAATAATAGTGTGTATAATAAGAAGAATGACCCTCCAAAGATGCCCACATGCTAAACCCTGAAACCTATGAATATGTTACATTACATGGCAAAAGAGACTTTGCAGATAGAATTAAGATTATGAACCATAAAACAGAGAGATCAATCTGGATTATGTAGGTAGGCCCAGTCTAATCACACAGGCCCTTAAAAGTAGAAGGGGAAGGCAGAGGAGTCAGATACAGTGGGAGGAAAGGCAGAGAGATTTGAAGCACGAGTGGGAGTCAACGCTCCTTTGCTAGCTATGAAGATGGAGGAAGAGGATCACAAATCAAAGGATGAGCTGTCCTCCAGAAACTGGGACCAACTCTCAGCTGACAGCCATCAAGGACATGATGACCTCAGTCCTGCAATCATATGGAACTGAATTCTGCAAATAACCTGAACGAGCAAGAAAATGGATTCTCCCCTAGAGCCTACAGAAAGGACCACAGCCCCCCAATACCTTGATTTTAGCCCAATAAGAACTACGTTGGACTTATGACCTACCGAACTATGAGATAACAAATTTGTGTTGTTTTAAGCCACTAATCTTGTGGTAAATTGATACAGTAGTAATAGAAAACTAATAAAGTATGTGACAGCCAAACAACAAATGCCCATAGACTGAGTTATCATTATATGTCTATGATCTTTGGGTCATCTATCAAATCCAGAGCTTTAAAAATCACTTAAGAGTAATTCTCATGTATTATTGTTGCAATCTTGCTCTCTTTTAAAACATTTAAAACATTGACAGGCTTCACAGCTTCATTTGGATTTTAAAATAATTCTTCAAATTATTCAGAATAGGATTTTGTTCTCTTTAAATATAAAAAACAAAATTTTGCAATATTTAAATTGCTTATAGTTCCACAAATGCACCATATTCACTTATACCTCCATAATTTTGCATAGCTGTTCCCTTTCTACATAGTCCTCCTTTCCACACATACTATATGCCCTCTAGTCTCCTAGAGGAAAGACTAGGAAACTCCTCATCTTTTTATAGATATTACCAGCCTGAGAGAGCCTTCTCCATCCATGTCTCAGAGCTAATCTTTCCTTTTTTGTGTGCAACTTCACCTATTGATTTAACTTGTACTATATGTGTTTCCATGTTTGTATTCTTTACTACTCCCTGGATATCCTAAGACTATGCTTTTTTATGTATAAGGCACAAATTAGGACATCAAAGACAAAAAAACAAGTTTTTAGGAAAATGAATTTATCTAATTCTACTATCTAATTTCCACCAGCTAGATCTCTAATTTGGTGTAAAACTAAGTATAATATTAACTATCTTTATTGAACACTAACAATGTGCCAGATACTGTTTTATCCAATTTACATTTCACATGTTATCTTAAAAATTCTCAGAAAATGAGGGAAAATGAGTATTTTTACCTCCGAAATATTCTATGGACACCAAGTTTTCAAATTTTATCTTGAACAACACAATATGCAATATAAACATGAATTTTAAAAATATCAAAAAGAATTTTTATACCTGCAACAACCCTGATCCATGTGCCAGATCCTTTGTCATTTTCTCTTACTCTGTGTACTGTGATGTTATATATTCCACCAGGAGTCAGANCTGCCATATATATAAGACTTTAGGCAAAATACTTAACCTCTCTGTACCTCACTGGCTTCATATATATGGGTATAATAATACTCCTACCCCACACATTGTCATGAGAATAAAATAAGTTAACATATGTAAAATGCTTAGACAGGTACCTTGATCATGGTAAGAGCCTAGCAAATGTAAGCTATGATTAATGAGCCTAGGAAATGTGAGCTATGATTAACGTCTGTTGTAATTTCTACTATCTTTCTCTATAAACTCTGGTCATCTCTCAGTAAAACTATCAGGTTACCTCTTTTTCATTTCTTAGCTTTAGCCCCCTCTTCTCCTCCACTCAGTACTCTGCTCAAAATGGGTCCCCAAGCATTGCTCTGTTACCACTGTTCTCCTTTTTACAAAAAGTAGGGCAGCAAGATCTATTTCTGCTCCAGAGACCTTCTTCAGGGAACCTAGATTATCATCTTTTCCAATTTCTTCCCAAGTCACTGTTCTTTTCTAACAGTAAGTTCCATTACCTCCTCTGTGCTTAGAATGTGTCCCCTAAAGTTCATGTGTTGGAAAGTTAATTCCCAATGCAGCAGTGTTGAGAGGTGGGACCTTTAAGAGGTGATGAGGTCATGAGTGGATTAATGCCATTATCATGGGATTGGGTTGATTATCCCAGGCATGGATTCCTGATAAAAAGATGAGTTCATCCCCCTTCCTCTCTCACGCCCCTTTAAGAGGTGATGAGGTCATGAGTGGATTAATGCCATTATCATGGGATTGGGTTGATTACCCCAGGCATGGATTCCTGATAAAAAGATGAGTTCATCCCCCTTCCTCTCTCACGCCCACACTCTCTAGCCATGTAATGCCTTCTGCCATGTTATGATGCAGCAAGAAATCCCTCATCAGATGTGGCCCCTCAGTCTTAGATTTCCCAGCTTCCAGAACTGTGAGCCAAATAAGCTTCAATTATTTACAAATGACTCAGTCTGTGGTATTCTATTATAGCCACCTACCTACACTTACACCTAAGATGCCTACCCACGATCTCTCAAAACCATCACCTAAACCACACTATACAACCAGAGCATCAAATTTTTACTGTCTCATAAAGAGTTCTACTCTTTAATAAAATTACCACTGATGTTATATATCTTCTATGAAATTTTCCTTATATTAATATTACCTTGGTCACTTTAACCAAATTCTAAGTGAGCAAATCCTGCCATTCACACTAACTGTGCTCTCTCCTTTACCCGTGCATAATAAGCAAAACAGTTTATTGTATTTTTTTCTCAGTCTTTGCTCAGTGGTCTACTTTATCTTTGTATCCAACCACATATATCAGTGCTTATCATAGACCAATTGTGATTTGCTACCTAGGGGACATCTTGTGGTAGAGGCCAGGGATGCTAAACATACTATGTCACACAGGACAAAAATTTCTAGCCCATTTAGAGTCATCTAGCCCTAAATGTCAATAGTGTTGAGATTGAGAGGTCCTGTCACAGACTAAAACTTCTAGAATGGGCCAATTTCAATGCGTTTGACTGTATACTTTACCAATCATGACTCCCTGAAGAAAAAGACATTCAACACATGATTTAACAGATGTGCTTTTTTATAAATAGTAAAGATATATAGTATCTATACATAAATAGTATAAAAATGTACAGTGTTAAGAGGATGTTTGAGAGCCAAGAGGAATCTCAGAGGTCATCTGACCCGAATGTCTCAGAAATTTGATGCCCAAAGACATTAGGTAACTTGCCCAATAGTACTCAACTAATAAGTGTCAAATGCAGGAGTAAAGCTGGTGTGTGAATTCTCAACTCATTGATTACTTTGCATTATCACATACAGATCACATTCAGGAGAATAATAGTGTGTATAATAAGAAGAATGACCCTCCAAAGATGCCCACATGCTAAACCCTGAAACCTATGAATATGTTACATTACATGGCAAAAGAGACTTTGCAGATAGAATTAAGATTATGAACCATAAAACAGAGAGATCAATCTGGATTATGTAGGTAGGCCCAGTCTAATCACACAGGCCCTTAAAAGTAGAAGGGGAAGGCAGAGGAGTCAGATACAGTGGGAGGAAAGGCAGAGAGATTTGAAGCACGAGTGGGAGTCAACGCTCCTTTGCTAGCTATGAAGATGGAGGAAGAGGATCACAAATCAAAGGATGAGCTGTCCTCCAGAAACTGGGACCAACTCTCAGCTGACAGCCATCAAGGACATGATGACCTCAGTCCTGCAATCATATGGAACTGAATTCTGCAAATAACCTGAACGAGCAAGAAAATGGATTCTCCCCTAGAGCCTACAGAAAGGACCACAGCCCCCCAATACCTTGATTTTAGCCCAATAAGAACTACGTTGGACTTATGACCTACCGAACTATGAGATAACAAATTTGTGTTGTTTTAAGCCACTAATCTTGTGGTAAATTGATACAGTAGTAATAGAAAACTAATAAAGTATGTGACAGCCAAACAACAAATGCCCATAGACTGAGTTATCATTATATGTCTATGATCTTTGGGTCATCTATCAAATCCAGAGCTTTAAAAATCACTTAAGAGTAATTCTCATGTATTATTGTTGCAATCTTGCTCTCTTTTAAAACATTTAAAACATTGACAGGCTTCACAGCTTCATTTGGATTTTAAAATAATTCTTCAAATTATTCAGAATAGGATTTTGTTCTCTTTAAATATAAAAAACAAAATTTTGCAATATTTAAATTGCTTATAGTTCCACAAATGCACCATATTCACTTATACCTCCATAATTTTGCATAGCTGTTCCCTTTCTACATAGTCCTCCTTTCCACACATACTATATGCCCTCTAGTCTCCTAGAGGAAAGACTAGGAAACTCCTCATCTTTTTATAGATATTACCAGCCTGAGAGAGCCTTCTCCATCCATGTCTCAGAGCTAATCTTTCCTTTTTTGTGTGCAACTTCACCTATTGATTTAACTTGTACTATATGTGTTTCCATGTTTGTATTCTTTACTACTCCCTGGATATCCTAAGACTATGCTTTTTTATGTATAAGGCACAAATTAGGACATCAAAGACAAAAAAACAAGTTTTTAGGAAAATGAATTTATCTAATTCTACTATCTAATTTCCACCAGCTAGATCTCTAATTTGGTGTAAAACTAAGTATAATATTAACTATCTTTATTGAACACTAACAATGTGCCAGATACTGTTTTATCCAATTTACATTTCACATGTTATCTTAAAAATTCTCAGAAAATGAGGGAAAATGAGTATTTTTACCTCCGAAATATTCTATGGACACCAAGTTTTCAAATTTTATCTTGAACAACACAATATGCAATATAAACATGAATTTTAAAAATATCAAAAAGAATTTTTATACCTGCAACAACCCGGATCCATGTGCCAGATCCTTTGTCATTTTCTCTTACTCTGTGTACCATATGCAATATAAACATGAATTTTAAAAATATCAAAAAGAATTTTTATACCTGCAACAACCCTGATCCATGTGCCAGATCCTTTGTCATTTTCTCTTACTCTGTGTACCGTGATGTTATATATTCCACCAGGAGTCAGATCTGTAACCGCATGCTCAGTCATCATTCCCCAAATAAGATATTCTTTTGCAAATGTTCTGTTTGATATATAAATCTTGTAATGAGTGAAGTTCGTCTCTGTTGGATTCCACATTAAATTTGCAGAAGTAGTATTCACAGCTTTTAAGGTTAAGCCACATATCCTTGATGGTTCTATTGAAAAGGTAAACAACATGTAAATAGAATTTTCACATTTACATGTAAAAGAAAAGCAAAAATGAGTAGTATAATTTAAACATTTATGTCATAATCCTTGAATTTACTCATATGTAACATCCTACATGTTCAGCTCTGCAAATACAGAAACAGGGTATTACATACGGTTTTAATTTAAGTGGCACAACAACATCCTCCTTAGTTCCCATATATCTTTCTTTGATCAGTCATAAATCACTCCCAATAAAGTCATTCCTTTAGACTTGTGCCTCTTGAATGCTTGTAGCCATAAATATCCTCATATGATAAAATCGTGGTTTTGCTAGCTACCACTTATCTTTCTTTGATCAGTCATAAATCACTCCCAATAAAGTCATTCCTTTAGACTTGTGCCTCCTGAATGCTTGTAGCCATAAATATCCTCATATGATAAAATCGTGTTTTGCTAGCTACCACCTAGACAGCTAGATGCTGAATGATGATGAAAGAGTAAGTTAGAGAGGGAGCAATGGCCAGGAGCAAATGCACTTCCAAATGTGGTTCTTCTGGTGACATCAGAGTCTGTAGCATTCTTATATTGCTGCATTTTTAACCCACCCATTGACGGCACTAATACTGTTATTTGCATTTTCATTTAGTCTCCACTGAGAGGGGACTTCACAAACTTTTACAAGAACTGTTAACAAATACTACGAGGGTACTTCAAAAAGTTCATGGAAAGATTTCCATTATCTTTGAGTTCTATTTTCTCCACAAAAATTTTGAAGTATCCTCCTATTACTCCACCCCACTCAAAAACATTATGAAACTGGTTTACAATGAATTTATAAACTTCAGGGAAGATCAAATAAAGTTCTCTGCTTATGTACCCCTAGCTCAGTTGAAAATGAACTGTGTTTATACCATTATGGCATAACATATATACACAGATATACATATATATTCCATGTATGTAATATTTATCATATGTACATACACATATATGCATACTTTTGGCTTAATACCATTAACAAACTCTATGTAGTTCTCAATATATTTAAATATATAAAACTTTTTTTTTAAGTTCACATTTTTTGAGTTCTCTTAATCATATTCTTATGGCCATAGTTATCCCCTAATTACAAGAATGTATGTCTTAAAATAGCTATAATTATGCTGAGCCAAAATACTTTATAAAGCAATAAAACAAAGACTTTATTCATGATATTTTCTTACTTGTAGCCACTTTTTTCATTACAGATACACTGTAATCTTTGCCTCTAACTGTCTTCACTTGAAACATGTAGTCCACACCTGGAGTCAAATTTTTTACTTTGGCTTTGTTGCCATAAAAAATTACTTTAAATAGCTTTTCCTTTCTAGATGCCATACAATAGGATATCTAAAGAAAGAAAAAAACAACTTTATGGATTTTTATAGCTTAAAAAGGATTTACTTAGCACCAACTCTGTATTAGTCACATTTACATAAATTAATATAGCAAGGTAGGGGTTGTGACCTTTCCTATCTCACCAAAGAGTAATTTGGAGCTAGTTGAGTCTGAATAACTTAGTGAAGTTCACATCATAATAAGCATAGTGGACTGAGTCAGAAAGTCATGCACTAAAAGACCAATAGTCTTAAACTGTTTTTAAATTTTATATATACTGATTTGTATGTGTATGTGTGTATAATAGATACACTAAATAATGAATGGGGCTTTTTCTGCTGCTCACCTGGAAACAAAAAATACTCTAAAAATGCATTTTAGAGATAGCTAACCATTAAGGCCAGTATCTACTACCTATTTTCCCAACTCCCAGTAAGCAGAAGACTAGAAATGGAGAAAGCAGGAATCAATGGAGTCCCAAGTTTCTGGCATAGTGGAGGATGCCGTGACTCTCTGGCTGCCCAAGGGATGATAAATAAGATTCTCTGCCTTACACCCTGACTCTAGCTAAATGGGGAGGGCCCATGTGTATTATTACCATAAGCTGAGACTGCCTGTAGAGAGACTGCCACCTGCCAGTTGGACATATACATAGGCAGCAGATCTCCTGTTCTGCCTTGAGCCTGGTTGACCAGAGAAAAAGGAAATTGGAAAGAGACAGCAGAGCAAAGAAAGGGTAGCTGTGGAGCAACCTGCACACTCACCTTTGTCCTGACAGAGATGCCAGAGTCTCCTATGGGGCAAATATAACTACAGTTGGTCAGGCTTTGAATTATCTTACCAATACCCCAGCCAAGAAGGCTGGCCTCTGTGCAAGGAAACCTACCAGCAAAAAGCAGTGGGATATGATGCCAGAGGAAAGATCTGATAGCAGTTGGAAAAGGCTGAAGCAGAGCTAGGTCTGCCATGTCAAGGAAGCAGGCAATGGGAACAACTCCTAGGGCCTCCAGAGAACTCACACATGTGTGTAGAGTATACTATAAAGCAAATATATTTCACAGAGCCTAGTTTCTTGTACTTTCAGGTTTAGTCTAATTTCTTAAAAGTACATATGAAATGTTGACCTTGCAAAAAACAGAAAATTTTCCCCAGGCTATGGTCTCTGTTGTAAGATAAAGAATTGTAACACAGCAAGGTTGCTGGCTCAGACACAGACAGGTTACTGACTGATATGTAAAGATGCTGGGAAGCATATGTAGGGAGAAGGAATATTTGCTAAGATGAAGCTTTTGTTGGTGGATCACTTAAATTGCCTTATGGAATGTCACTTTGCTTGTTTTACTGAATATTACCAGCCTATAGTGTTAAACTATAACCCCACCTATGTTCTCTTCCTGTAACTTCCTGGTCTGGAAAATAAATGTGGGAAGAGGACCCCAATTCATGGTTAATTTCCCAAATGAAAGGAATGCCTCTCTCTTGAGGGTTCCGGGAGATTAATAACTTCAGGACTTCTCACTGCTCACAAGAGATAGGCTTTGAGTAATCTTTTGTGGCTCCATCACCCAGGGGAAGAGGGGTGACAAATCCATGGGAGGCAAAGCAACACATGTGCCTTAGGAGACAGCCGATACTTGGTGGAGGACTGTTAAACAGATGCCATTGAAAGCTAGTCTGGGCTAGTCAAAGGAATAGTAAAAACCAACAAGAGAAAGAACTACAAAGTAGACACCTGAAATAAAAGGCACTCCAATTTTTTGTGAAATGAATAAATGAATGATAAATGTCATGCTTCACGACAGCCCATCTTTCATGGTAACCTAGGCCAGGTCAATCAATTATTCATTAACTTTGAGATGGGCATTGCCTTAAGAAATTTTCAGTGGAGTAACCTGATAGTTCCAATGCACTGCAGATTTTTTATCCATTAAAGGATACTTACGACAACCTTTATTCGTCTTCATTCCATACTCCATGTTCGGAGAATGAAAAGATAAGTTTAAATGAAAGTAATTTCATTAATTCTATAAATTATTTAAACTTTATTATGCTTTGAAAAACAACTGTTATATGGTAGGAGTCAAATAAGTTTCCTGTGCAGACATGTTGATTGCTGTCTTGCAGTAAGAGTGCTTTGTTACTGAAGTAAGATAATTGTGAGGTCTAGAAGTATATTATTACTTTTTAAAATTTTATTTATGTTTGTTTTTATGGGGTACAGTGTGTTGTTTCAATACATGCATCCACTACGCAATGACTCACTTAGAGTAGATAGCATAGTTTTGTGCACGTTAGTCCACCGTTTTCCTCCTTCCCTCCCCCCTCCCCTCCCAGCCCCTGGTAAGCATTATTCTACTTTCTATTTCTATGAAAACCACTCTTTAAAAAAAAAAAAAA
>NW_007727803.1:330423-332250 GCF_000696425.1 Galeopterus variegatus | reverse complement strand
CCTGGTAAGCATTATTCTACTTTCTATTTCTATGAAAACCACTCTTTAAAAAAAAAAAAAAGACTCCACATATTAGTGAGACCATGAGGTATGTGTCTTTCTGTGCCTGACTTACTTCACTTAACATGATGGTTTCCAGTTCCATATCATTGCTATTGATTCATAAGGTGTCACTGATAATACTCTTGCTTGTCTGACATATGCAAAGATAGCAGGAGTGAGTAGAATGCTGAGAACTTCTGGTATAAAAAGCGATGGTAGGAGAAAGTACCATGCAATAAGCAGAAGCACATAATCTTAATGGAGTGCTAAGTTCAGACATATTAAGGCGTTAATGAAGGGTAGAAGGAAAACAAATTGTCTGTAATTATCAAACAATAAATTGATGTAACTAATTTTCTTAAAATGCAATTCAAAAAATAGAGTGTTCCCCCTTCCCAAAAGTATGTAGAGTATGCACACCTAATGGATATTAATTGTAGAAAATGTAATTTGTGCTTTATTTCTATTTTTGAATCATAGTTTAGAGAACTGGGATGATTAATTTTAAATGATTAGAGAAATGATCCCAATTATGCAAGTGCATTTCACTAAGCAACCATGATACTCTTACCTAATTCATTAAAATTTAATAAATAATCTCCTTGGCTGAGAAAGACTCAGATAACTGTTAGTGAATAATGTGGTCAGTAATAATCTGAAGCCTAAAGATTAGTATGCTTCCTTAAAATCAGTTTCAATTAATAACATGCAAAATTTACAGTATCTGAAATAAAAGGTATCCAGATAAATACGATAAAAAGTCATGGTATAGTTATATATTTTATCTGACAAGAAATAATTTTATGGCCTCAATTAACCCCATGGGAGGATCATTCCATTTGGCATTTGTCTTGGGATACGAGAATTAGGAAAGACACATGCGAGTAAGAAATGTGAATCTTTTACAATTAATATAAAAAATGCTTAGACTTTTCACAACAGAGTACCTATACAGAATACAGGAATGAATTGAATCATTCTAGAAAGGGTGGAATTTTTCATGAATGATTTATTATTCACGATGCACCATCATTGAATGACGTTTACAAATGACAAATAGAATACTCATGCTTGATCTTGTGACCTTGCTAGTGTAGAATATCTTCTCCTCTCTTCCATGTATCTGAATCTTACGTGTTATTAAATGTTCATCTCAAGTTCCATCCTTTCCTGATAACTATATATATATTCAGTATTGATATCTTTCCTCCATAACCACCCCAAGCATGTATGGGGACACTGGGTATGTAAAGTTCTATTTATTCATCAAATATTTATTGAAAACCTGTTAAAAGGCAAGTATTATTTTAGGTACAAGATATAGTGTGGTAAACAAGACAGAAAAGGCTTCTTATTATAAGAAAGTTACATTCCAGGGTGGCACCTGATAACAAGCAACTAAATAAATGAATAAGATATCTCAGCTAAATCACAGGATGACTACTAAGAAGGATTTTACATAGAACTGGTAATCAGGGAAGATGAGATGATATTTGAACTAAGAACTCAATGACAGGAGAAAGTCAATCAAAATAGGAGGCAAGATGTCCATGTAAAGGGAACATCAAGCACAAAAACCCTGTAATGGGGATACATTTGGCATGTTTGAGGAACAGGAGAGACATAAATGGTTGCAACATAGAAACTGAGTGGGCTGAACAGTTAGGAAAAGATCCAATCAAGTGAGGTCTTGGAGATCATAGCAAGTTTAGATTTTATTTGAAGAGCAATGGAAATCCACCAGAGGATGTTAAACCAATGTTTTTTAAAATCATAAGGAAATGA
>NW_007727803.1:328358-330002 GCF_000696425.1 Galeopterus variegatus | reverse complement strand
GAGCAATGGAAATCCACCAGAGGATGTTAAACCAATGTTTTTTAAAATCATAAGGAAATGAGGGATGGTGACAGAGAAACCAGTCAGGAGGCGAGACGCTATTATCTATGATCTAGGTTGCCGGTCTTGGTATGACTAGGACAAGGGGGAGGGGGGTGGCGGGCAGGTGGATGGGACCCAATGAACATATTTAGGATCTGTTTTAAGGGTAGAAATGGCCAAACTAGCTGATGGATTGAGGGATTAGAGAATGCGGGGAATGAAAGATAACAGAGCAACTGATTACAGGACAGTGTCCTTTCCTGAGATGGGGGAGACCGGGAGGAGCAGAGACAAGGTCACAGGGGACAGCTAGGTCCTGGAAATGTACGGTAAGGAATTTCTTAAACACAAGACTGACATTTTATTTTAAGAATGAGTGCTCCAATTGCTATGTGACAAACAGGAGAGTAAAAAACTTCATTATAAAATTAAGCTTCCTTAATTATTAAATGTGAAATATGAAAACTAAAAAGAGAAAAATTTATAATTCAATTATTCATTGACCATACTATTTATCGATTCCTGCTATGCATCAGACGTTGCCATAATCACTCAATAATGGTACAAAACAGTGATTATGGCAGACAAAGCATTTGCCCTCATGTAATTTACATGTCAAGGCTTTTGCCAAACACATTCTCTCATTGAATTCTCTCAACAGTTCTGTAGAATACTAATGATAATCTTCATTTGACAGATGAAGAAACAGAAACAAAGAGGATAAAAACTTGCCTAAAGGTCTCACAGTAGGGGTGAAGTTAGAATTCAAAGCAAGGAATTCCAGGTCCATGATCCTTCTATTACACCATACTGCCTGACACACCTTGAAACATTACAGATAAATGAACACAGACACATAGATCAGAGTTGCACAGCATTAGAAGGCTAGTACATGATTTCTAGAAGGAAGAAACTGGATAAATAAAAAGAAGTGCTGCTTAATTTATTACATAATAATTTCGGAACTCTACCCCTAAGGAGAACCAAAAGGTTCCTCAAGGAAATGGCATAGGGATGCTAGCACTTGTATATTGATAATAACAGTAAAAGATACCATGTTAAAAGTAACAACAGAATAAGTTAAAGAAAAGTTTCATAAATGCTCTGTGCAAGCAAATGTCATTCCCTGCTAATGGGATCAGCGAGGCTTCAAGGAAAACATGGAATCTGAGCTGGGCATTGATGGACCAATTTTTACCATTCTTCCACTTTATCATTAAATTCAGATAGTAGTAGTCACTCTCTGTAACTGTGCTGTCCAATATGATAGCAGCTTGCCACATGTGGCTATTGAGTATTTCAAATGTGTTTAGACTGAGTTGAGATGTGTTTTAAGTATAAAATGAACACCAGATTTTGGAGAGTCAGTGTGAAAAATGATGTAAAATATCTCATTAATAATTTTTATACTAGTTACATGTTAATATTTTAATTATATTGGGGTAAATAAAATTTATTAATAAAATTAATTTCACTTTTTTCTATTTACTTTTTTTTTTTTTTTTGTCCTTTTTGAGACCGGCCACACCGCGCTCAGCCACTGAGTGCTGTGAACGCACCGGTCATCCCTATATAGGATCCGAACCCGCGGCAGGAGCGCTG
>NW_007727803.1:280530-327672 GCF_000696425.1 Galeopterus variegatus | reverse complement strand
TGCTGCGCTCCCAGCGCCGCACTCTCCTGAGTGCGCCACGGACTCGGCTCTCTATTTACTTTTTAAAAAATATTTCTACTAGAAAATTTTAAATTACACATATAGCTCTCACTCGTGATTCACTTTATATTTCTATTGGACAGTGCTGGTCTATGATATAAATATACTGAGTTCATTAAAAAAAAACAACTGAAAGCTATAAGAAAGGAAATGGCAAACTTCTATAAATGTTCGATGACAACTACCTGATTTGTTTCTAAATCCACACTGAATTCTTTAGGTCTTAAATATGCAAGCCAATGTTTATTTTCATGCTTGGAATAGATTATACCTTCAGTTTTATTACAGTTCTGAGATTCTTTTAAAGGATATAAACCTCTTTGCACTCCCAGTGCTCATGAAAAAGCAGCAATCTAATAGTTTTAGAGAATTACTAACTAGAACAAATATTTGGTGTTTGAATGAATTTCACAATTTGTCAATACTAATAAATGTTCCTTATCTTTTGAACTCAGAATGCTGGATAAAACAAAATAAGAATTTTTGTTTTGTAAAGAAAACTGTATTATCAGATTTATTCCCAGAATATTGTGTATAAGTTTATCACTAAGAACTTAATTCCTCTTCTGAAAAAGATAAAACTGATTGAAGTTAATATCTATTAATCTAGTAAAAATATAATATACGTGTGTCCTTATGTTCTCTATGACATAGACTTTAATGACCTTACATGCCATACAGACCCCATCAGTTTACACTGGCAACTTTTCAACAATTTGGTATTCTTAGGACCATGAAAAGCCAGGTGGAATTTATTTTTTGTATTATGAATATTCATGAGATACAAAGCTAATTGTCACCCCTCGTGCCCATGATGTAATGGCAGCATACCTGTCACCAGAAATTACTTTTGTACCCCATGTCCCCCACCCAATTATCCTCCAACCTTCCTCCCCCTCTCCCCCCCCCCCTCTACTTTGTAGCCCTAGGAATGTTCCCTCCCTCTGTAAGACCAACGCACTACCGTGGTCTTTCTTTCCTTCCTTCTGGAATTTATATTGTAGTAAGTGGAACTGGTCATATTTAGTGACTGAAGATTTTAGTTATTTAAGACAGTTCCTTTTGAAATAGCCTTGATGAATCGACCAGGCCTTTAACACATAGCACCCTCCTTTTGGTTTACAGGAAGAGCGTTATCTGCTCCTTCCAAGGCTAAAGATATTAGGAGACTTGGTCTTTACCTCCTTCAGTGTTTTTTGAGCTGTGGCTCTAGTAACTATCTTTCCCATGCCTGCAGTTCTGCTAAAATTTCAGCAACATGAAGACAAGAAGTTGTTAAAGGAATAAATTTTTGAATGTTGGATGTTAAATTTGTTGAATGATAGAATTTTTTTCTCATTCCAGAAATCATTCAGCTCAGTCTGAAGGCATACATAACACTTCCATCTTTTAAAAAATAATCTCCCTTTTGCCTTAATTCTTCCAGTCTCAAACTACATACTCATTAAAGCATTATAATAAAGAAGTCAGCTCCATTTTTTATGTTTGACTGGATCTAGATTGATGTCTATTCCAATCTGGGATAATCACAGTTCCTTCCTTAGGAATTTAGGAAGAAACTGTCTTTCTCTGTGACTGATAATATTAATTAGTATTTAAAAGCTTTAACTCACCACATGGATGGCTTAGCAGAGAAAGCTGTCTTCAGAAAAAAAATAATAATAAAGCAAATGAGCAGGAAGAAGTCGACAGACAAAAAGATAATAATCATTCCTGGGTTCTCAATAACCTTAAAATATTTAAGCCCAGTTCTTCCCAACATCCAGCTGTATTCCTGTTCTTGGTCTCCATGAGGCACTCTTGTACTAAAATAATAATTTTCCCTTTATGGCTCAAACTATTTCTGGTTGTTTTCTGTTACTTGTAACAAAAGTTACATCTCTTACTGCTACAAAAGTATGGAAATGTTTGCCCCATAGGATACAAAGCAATGGTGCTGTACAAGAAGCATACACTGTCTGCAAACCATGCAATGTAGGGTGGGTATAGTATTTGCCAGGTTATGTTATTAACTACAAAAAACAATGAAAATGTATATATTTACTTTACAAACACCAGACACTGTTGGAAAATGGCTCCTCTGTACATCTTACTCTTCTGCTATCTAAGATGGAAGTCTCCAATCAACTAAATCTCTGTAATTGGATTGTAAGGGAGGCTGCGCACATCACCCAGCTTTAACTTCTAGAATGTTCGTGCTGGCCAGGGCCGTCACAGAAGCATAATCAACAGCACCACCACCCCTTTATTCACATTTTTTTTTCTTTTTTTTTTTTTTTTTTTTTTTTTTGTCTTTTTTTTCCGTGTCCGGCAGCGGATCGCAACCCTCAGTGTTGCCCCCATACCGGACCAGGACCGGCAACGGGATCGCAACCCTCGGTGTTGCTCCCGCACCTCGCTCAGCCAGTGAGCAGGAACCGGTCTGTATGTGGGATCCGAACCCTTGGCGGGAGCGCCGCTGCACTTCCCAAGCGGCGCACTGTAGCAGTGCGCCACCGGGCCGGCCCTATTCACATTTTTTGTACTACTTATGCACACGTCAATCTCCTCTGAAAAACCAAACTCCTTGAAAGTCAGGTATCAGCTTTTACTCATGATTGAACACCTCCCATAACAATTCTGTACTTTTAAGGAAGCAAATTAAAAAATTACTTGGGGAGAAATCTTACAGTACAGGAGTGGTACAATAATTTCTAAAACCATTAACATAAAATGAAGAAATAAAAGAAGGAGTGAGAAATAAAGGCCTAAATAAACATCAAGACTGAATGTGAGCAGTACTATTCTTTACCTGAAACTTTTCAAAGCCTCCTTGTGGTAGTTTCCAAGACAAATATATTGTGCTTTCTTCTTGCCCAAGAATCAGTAAATCTGATGGCGGGTCTGGATCTAGAGCAATGAAATAAGACACTGGAATGATGTCTTTTAAAAAGGCATTGTTATCCGTACTAAACTGATTACCTCGACTTTGAAGAGTACTAAATATAAGACAGAATATCTACATTTTTCCAGTCAATTTTAACACGATGTGATCTTATGCCAGCTATTTACCTCAAGTCAAGTCTCCCCAGCTCTACGATGAAAGGGAAAAAGAATTTTCTAGAAAGCCTCTTCCAACAAGAAAGTTCATGTAAAATTACATGAACTGTAGATTTTTCACATTTATTTTTGTCACATCAGAATTCAGTATGAAGTTAGTGCAACTAGGATTTTTATTTTACAATTTTTGCACTGCATAAAGTAAGAGATATATCCCCCTTCCTTAAGTTGACACACTCCTTTTCCCTTTAATCATCTTATCTGGGAAGGTTCCAGAAACTTATTTTTCATATTGGCTACATATCTCTATTTGTAACTTTTATTTCTAATTAAAATATTGTGTTTCTTTCCTTAACTAGAAGAAACATAATATTAACATTTTATTAGAATAATTGCATCTCTAAAATTCAAATTTTGCATGAGATTTTTTTGCCCCTACTTACATATTGATTTAAGTTTATTAGAATTCAGCTCAGCGGTAGATTGATTTATTTATTTACTTATTTATTTATTTTTACAGGTTATGAATATTCATGGGATACAAAGCTGATTGTCACCACTCATGCCCAGGACGTGACGGCCCGATCCACCCTCAGGGGTAGATTTAAACCTGAGTCTCTGGTTCACGCTGCTTTTCATTCTATTTTTCCATGATGCACGTTCCCTTCCAACTGGAATTAATCTATTATTTCTATAATATGTTTTGGCTCTATTTTATACATGTATTAATATTCCATCTAATTTTAAATGGATTTGAGGTGGCTTTCAAAGAAAAGAAGGTACAAAAAGACCAAAAATTTTAATACACTGTGGGACAAAAGACCAATTGTAAAATGGGGAGGGTGAAAAAAAAAAGTTACCAGCCTTGTCTGTGAGAACAGAGTAAAGCAAAAAAAATTAACAACAACATGAAATATGGAAAGTATTATTAACCCCAGGTTAAAAATGCAGAGCTTGTGGTACAAATAGAAAAACGGTTTAGGCAAAGTCACAGAGCCAGAATGGATGGAGTCATTCTTTCCTATAACATAGTGGCTTTTCCACTGAGTTTAGTGTCAGGGACATGTGAGTTTAAATCTCTGTGTCATCCTGTACAAGCTACTTAAGTTCTCTTAGCCTCAGTTTCCACCTTTGTAAAACATGTAAAAAAAATATGTATCTCCTGATGGATAGAATAAAGGTTGTCATTCAGAGTTAAGTGATATAAAACATAGAAAATGCTTAGCAGAGCACCAGGCAAAGGTACTCAAGGAGATGCACTCAGTGTGGTGATGACCTCAATGGTGACAACAACGATAATGGTGATTATAGTGACATTGAAAATGACACAGCATAAATCTAAGCAGCAACTAAGTTTTCAGTGATATAAAATAATGAGTTATCATTTAAAAAAACGAAACCTGCTCTCCCTACTTCTGATGTGTCTTAGGATGCTCTTTATGACAGGCGGCAGTGTCATATCAGGTTTAGAGTTAGATGAGTGGGTTAAAATCTCACCTTCAGCAATTTATGAAAACCTCTGAGCTTTAATCTACACTTTGGGTAACCTATGGAGATTCAATGTAGTAGGTTAACCACATGAAATCATGCTGGCATGCAATAATTTCTCAATATTTTTAGCATTTTCCAGGAATTTATTCGGCCATCACTGCATTTTTAAGTGCTTTCCCTTGAGATTAAGCTTCCTCTCATAACTAAAAGGACATTGGTACTTGAGCACACTTTCATGGGACTGGGCCCCCCAAATGAAAGAGTCTTTGGAATGGCTGCACATGTTCAGGACAGGCACATACAAGTGATGTTAATAAGGTCAGAAGAGGCAAATTGACCCCAAATAATGCAATTGAAAAGGCAGTGCCATTTTTTCAGACTCCAGTGATCTTTTTTCATAAAATATTAACAGATATACTCAAAATATTAGAAAAATATCAAGTATTTCATGACAATAATACCTTAGAGTTTTAGAGTACATTGCACTTTCACAGAGTTTCACATTTGATTTCAGTACAAAGATTTTTTTTTTACCTAGGCAGGAATAAATTATTCACATTTTCTAAGTAATAACTTAATTGTTTTGTCCAAAGTCACATAACTAAGAAGTGATGAAAGCAGGAAATATAACTCAGACATTCTCCATGTAAACGCAGTGCTCTTTCTCTTCAAGCATGTCATAAACCACTTTATAGCCATTCATTTTAAATTAGATATTGGCTTTAAACACAGCTATTTCCTTCTTTTTACCCATGAAAAGCTAATTAAATATGAAATGAACTTACAAGTGCTAACCATGAGGGCAGTAGGATGGCTTCTTTTTAGTCCCTTCGTAGTCATAATACTAACTAAAAAGTCATTCCCCGGAGACAGGCTATTAAATGTGAATGTCCTACATGTTAAAGAAAAGTCACAATTAAAACTTATACCTAAGAAACATTTGGAAAACATTTTCTCACACCAGCTGCAGAAAGAATTTTATACATTTTTTTTTTTATCGATCATGGAAATAATTTGCTATGCTTAAGCAGAAATTGTTAATTAGAAATTACAGCTACTTACATAGAGTTCTTTTGAAGTCAAAAATTGTATATTATACACATAAGCATGATGATATCCTGAATTAATTCCTTATTATATATTTGAAGAAATAATTTGTTATTGTACATCAGACTTAGTTATTCTTATCATATTATAGTCCAGAAAATTGTCTTGCAAAATCTTCTAATTTCTACTTATACTAATCCACTAACTTATCTTTCTAAAAATATATACTAAATGCTAATTTTGTGTTCCATGTAACTGAACATAATTTCTTTTCAATATTTTCATACCTTTCAGTGGAAGGCAGGATTTCTTCTTTCATTAAGCTTTCACCAGATATGGAAATAATGTATCCATCCAGAAGACTTCTCGCTGAAGGCCAGCTAACAGTTAATGCATTTGACTCTCTACTATGGCTCATAAATTCAACTGCACTTGGGGCTGTATCATTTAAAATAGAGACAATAAAATAACATTTTCTACAGCACAGAGCACCTTCTTTAAAACAGCCCCAAAACACTCTCAGGACTTGTTTGACTCTGCAAACTGAGGGTAACCAAGACACACCTTTTATTCTACCCGGTAGATATGAGAAGTTAAAAATAAAGAGAGAGGTAAAATTAGCAAGAATATTTTTAAACTTTAAAATATAGCCAACATGTGTCCCAATATTGTACTCAAATTTTCCTTGCTTTTAACATGTAGAGAGTAGACTACATCTTGATCTTGTGCAACCACCAAACTCAGAAATATTTAATATTTTTGGAATAATCCTAATTAAACACCAGACAGTGAGAAGGTTCCTCAGCAGAAAAGTTCATGGCAACCTAAATAGGAAATGCCTTCCTTCTTTTCTGATGAAAAAAGTTAAATAGTGTATAATGTATATTTTGTTTCCTCTTTGAAATTCTTCCATACATAAGAAGGGAACAAAATTGCCAAGATATTCTTTCTCAATCTCATTCTTTGTTATTAAAAGAATACCAGACATGATTAAGTTTTAAATACATAAAGGAAGGTTCCTCAGCAGAAAAGTTCATGGCAACCTAAATAGGAAATGCCTTCCTTCTTTTCTGTTGAAAAAAGTTAAATAGTGTATAATGTATATTTTGTTTCCTCTTTGAAATTCTTCAATACATAAGAAGGGAACAAAATTGCCAAGATATTCTTTCTCAATCTCATTCTTTGTTATTAAAAGAATACCAGACATGATTAAGTTTTAAATACAGAAAATCTCTTCAAGCATGTCATAAACCACTTTATAGCCATTCATTTTAAATTAGATATTGGCTTTAAACACAGCTATTTCCTTCTTTTTACCCATGAAAAGCTAATTAAATATGAAATGAACTTACAAGTGCTAACCATGAGGGCAGTAGGATGGCTTCTTTTTAGTCCCTTCGTAGTCATAATACTAACTAAAAAGTCATTCCCCGGAGACAGGCTATTAAATGTGAATGTCCTACATGTTAAAGAAAAGTCACAATTAAAACTTATACCTAAGAAACATTTGGAAAACATTTTCTCACACCAGCTGCAGAAAGAATTTTATACATGTTTTTTTTTTAATCGATCATGGAAATAATTTGCTGTACTTAAGCAGAAATTGTTAATTAGAAATTACAGCTACTTACATAGAGTTCTTTTGAAGTCAAAAATTGTATATTATACACATAAGCATGATGATATCCTGAATTAATTCCTTATTATATATTTGAAGAAATAATTTGTTATTGTACATCAGACTTAGTTATTCTTATCATATTATAGTCCAGAAAATTGTCTTGCAAAATCTTCTAATTTCTACTTATACTAATCCACTAACTTATCTTTCTAAAAATATATACTAAATGCTAATTTTGTGTTCCATGTAACTGAACATAATTTCTTTTCAATATTTTCATACCTTTCAGTGGAAGGCAGGATTTCTTCTTTCATTAAGCTTTCACCAGATATGGAAATAATGTATCCATCCAGAAGACTTCTCGCTGAAGGCCAGCTAACAGTTAATGCATTTGACTCTCTACTATGGCTCATAAATTCAACTGCACTTGGGGCTGTATCATTTAAAATAGAGACAATAAAATAACATTTTCTACAGCACAGAGCACCTTCTTTAAAACAGCCCCAAAACACTCTCAGGACTTGTTTGACTCTGCAAACTGAGGGTAACCAAGACACACCTTTTATTCTACCCGGTAGATATGAGAAGTTAAAAATAAAGAGAGAGGTAAAATTAGCAAGAATATTTTTAAACTTTAAAATATAGCCAACATGTGTCCCAATATTGTACTCAAATTTTCCTTGCTTTTAACATGTAGAGAGTAGACTACATCTTGATCTTGTGCAACCACCAAACTCAGAAATATTTAATATTTTTGGAATAATCCTAATTAAACACCAGACAGTGAGAAGGTTCCTCAGCAGAAAAGTTCATGGCAACCTAAATAGGAAATGCCTTCCTTCTTTTCTGTTGAAAAAAGTTAAATAGTGTATAATGTATATTTTGTTTCCTCTTTGAAATTCTTCAATACATAAGAAGGGAACAAAATTGCCAAGATATTCTTTCTCAATCTCATTCTTTGTTATTAAAAGAATACCAGACATGATTAAGTTTTAAATACATAAAGTCAATGTTCCCATAACAATGATGTCAAGAATAACTAAAATAGTTTAGTAAAATAGTTGACAATTTAATTTCTGTAGATATAACAACTTATACATTTTGCATACCTCTTTCCCAATCATCCTTTGTTTCATTGACTACCATGGAATAAGTTACCATCTGTCATTGGGAGTAAGCTACTTGACCTGGGAAAGCGGCACTTTATTGTCTGCTTAACTAAACAATCAAGAAATTAAATCAGAAATGGAGAATCTGGCCAAATCCCAGGTAGTCAGCAACTCTACGGTGTGGCAATACATACACAAAGGACGTTGCGATAACTCATATTAGGGGAAACAGAAAACGACGCAAGACACACTGCCCGTTAAAAAGAAAAAAAGAAAAAAAACTGGGAAAAATTAATCACTTACTCAACCTTCCATAAAAGAACCAAATAAATATTTGAACATTAAAGAAATGCCTAAAGAGCTTACATAGGAAGTACCTGTCTGTATTTCTTTTATGTTAGGGGTACTGTCTTTAAAACCTTCTTTTTCAGTCCGAATTGAAAAGGTATACACTGTGGCAGGATCCAGGTTAGAGAACGTTGCTGTTTCTTGAACTACCTTCTGGACCTATCAGTCCAAAAGAATAAATTACCAAATATTCATTTAAGAAAAGCTCCATAATCGAATGCAACTAAAAAAAACTTGGGGGTTATTCAGTTTCATTACTATCTAATGTAAGAATGCATTAATATTGGTTTCATCATGAAAGACTCAAGTTTAATTCCTCCAAGAACCCCTTATAGCGTACCATGAAAGCAGCAGCACAGTTCATGCATGTGATTTCATAATGCTGAAAATTCCCATCAGCTCGATTCCAGAAAATTTCTATGGAAGAGTCTGTAACTTTACCTTCACTGATATTCGATGGTGCTTCGAGACCTACACAAACACAGAACACACTTAAATTCTTAGATATTTTTTAATTCAGTTTTTCTTTTAATTTATCCCTTTAAAATAAATAAAAAGCATTATGTGAAAATACAATAAAGTTTATTAATCAATCTATTATTCAATGCTAATTTAAAATAGTTCTTTACATATACAGTGACAGTTTATAAAATATGGTAATAAGTTACAATACCCTTGTAAGTGCCACTTACACACAGCTAATTTTGATGTTGTGGTAAAACCTACATAGGAGCAAGTTCACAGGAGCAATTTACACAATAATAGAAGAAAGAAAAAAGACTAAAGCTTCCTGAAACTATTAGTGTAAGGTGAAAAGACAAGAGAGGAAAATATGAAGTCCAGACAAAGAATAACCCTCTTTGAATCAAATATTCAGTGAGGCTAAATATAAATTTTATCTGACAAGTTTTAATGTTTATTTTTCCCATTTTAAAAATCCCACTTAGCATAAAAGAAAAAAAATTTCAGAAAAAAATGGCAGCTTTAGACTATCATTTTACATATTGATTTATTTTGCTGACTAATGTCACAATATTGATATATTTAGATGATCAAGTATTAACTATTTTTATAAACAAGAACTGTCAAATAGAAAGAATGCTGCCCATGATGGCTTATAATATAAGGAAGAGAGGCAGAGAATACAGATACAAAAAGTATCCAAAAATTGGAAGCAAAAATAGAGTATAAATGTGTACTGAGATGATTATAAATATACTAAAATGCTGTCTAGATAAAGTGATTTCTGACATCAGTGTGGGAGTATTTTATGGAAAAGTTGACTTTAAAGCAAAATGGAAAAGTTACAACTTAAGGGGAAGAAAACACATGACGGCATAATAACATATGCAAAGGTTTATAGACATGGTCTAGATAAAGTGATTTCTGACATCAGTGTGGGAGTATTTTATGGAAAAGTTGACTTTAAACCAAAATGGAAAAGTTACAACTTAAGGGGAAGAAAACACATGACGGCATAATAACATATGCAAAGGTTTATAGACATAAAGAGCAAATAATGAAAAAGCTGGACATGTTACAGTCAGAATTACAATGGTTTTAGGACTCCATGTGATTTTTGTATGGCATTTATTACTCTTTGTTATTCATTTCTACATCTACTGGATGGATGTTTTAGAATAAATTTTGTGTATTCCAAGCATTTAAAAGTAATATTTGTAGAACTTTTAAGTGACTTAAAGAGAAGATAAATCAACATGAATTTTAAAATGCAGTTGTTGGTATATGTAAACATTATATATATAAAAACAAGTATTAATTTTAAATAATCAAAAAGCTAAGGAAAACATGCAGTGGTTCTTTATTAGACAAATGGCAGCACAAAAAGAGCAAAAACAGACAGAATATGTGCTTCGAGGCACTCTCAGGGACCCTAGGCTCAAAAGATATCTAGTTCTCATAATCACCTTAAAATTAGTCACATTTCTCATTCTTGGATTGTCACTTAAAGTTTTTGTTAAAATCCAAGCATGTTTTTTGTTAATGGACAAATTAAATAAAAATTGGCTTCTCCATTTTACACAGTTAGCTCTACTCACATACTTGGGTAATGAAAGATCTGGCTCAATAGTGAGGCATTCGAAATTATTTTAAAAGATCCTTGAAAACCATTGCATTAAAGTAAATGTAGACTACTAATTTGAAATAGTACACAAAATCAAAATCAAGAAAAAGTTCATGTAAGTCTTCAAATACTTACATGTTTTTACTACAGGTACATAATAAATATTACTTAATTTAGTCCCACTGATGATGGAAACCAAGAAATTATATTCTGTGCCTGGGGTTAAATTGTCAACAGTTATTTTATCGTCATGTTTTAAAAGCATGGTTACATTTGGCCCTCCTTCAATTGCAATATGTATGCCATCAAAGACTCCAATATTGGGCATTTGAACAAATAAGATTACAGAGGTACTATGACTTTCATAGGGGATAACAGTCAGGACTGGTTTGGGCTCTGAAAGATTAAAAACAAGAGATTTATAGTTAGTATTTTTTAAATTTCAAGCATAATTTTCTGTATTTTGTCTAGCATGTTCTAGAACTTGTAAGGTATGTTTACAATGTCAGCATTAGACAGAGAAATAAGGTGGTTACTCTGACAGATTATATATGCATACGTATATGTATATAGGAAGTACATAATTAACTTTATTTTTTTGATTCTCAATAATAGTCTCAAGAAATGTAATATGAGATTTTTCAATTTTTAACCTTTTTATCTATTTATTAGACCAAAATTCTTGAGAACCTATACACTAGTAAATAAGGCCAGGTTCCTCCTTTGAAAGAGTTCCCAATCTCAGGAAAGAGATGCATAGATCACTAACTAGCATCCCAAATGGTCAGAGCTGAGCTAGCAACATGAACGACAAGTTGTTTAGAACAGAGGAAGAAATCACCAGTCCTAACAGAGATCATTGGAGAAAGCTTTCCAGAGCTAAAAACGTTTTATCTGAGTCTTGAAAGATAGTACCAGTTTACCAGAAAGAGCGTGTGTGAAGGGGAAGAGGTAGTGATGAGGGAATTCCAGGCAAAGAGAAAAGCATGAGCAAGGCCTGAAAACCAAAAAGAGTACCATCATGTGTTAAAGGAATACCAAGTTCTTTCAGCTCTTTACCAGCAGGGTGTTCTTCGGTGGGTAAATTAGTCCCTTTGTGCCTTCCTTACCTCATCTCTAAAATGGGAAGGAGACTAGTATTTGCATTGTAGAGTCATTGTGATGATTAAATAAGAGATTGTATTCATATGCAACGTGCTTAGAGCAATGCCAGGCACATGGCAGGCACTCCGGGTGGATACAGCATGGGGTGTATGCGAGAAACAGGGACTTGACATGTGAGAGCCACCTCTGAGGCTGGATGCTGTCTTTAAGAGACCTTGCGTGCCATGCTGTGAAGGTCACACCATATACTGTAGGCAGCAGGGATTATGAGCAGGCATGTCATTTCATTTTTAGAAACACTGTCTGGTAACAGTTTGGAGGAAGGATTCATTTACATTTTACACTCTCCCTGACCTCTATTAAAGAGCTTTATTGTACCTCAATCCTCTACTGTGCTATTTAGAGAAGATTTGAAATTTTAGACAATTTCTATTCACATTATTTTTTCCTCAGGCCAATTTTAATTTCAATTCTATTTGTGGACGATTGGGATACCATCCAGTATTTTCTTAAGTCTGCCTTCCTTCTAAGCAGATATCTTTTTCTGAAATATATATTCAGAAAAAGCATCTTTTTTCCCTCCGGAGAATAATTAAATGATCTTTCCTTTCAGTTTTATATGTGACATCTGGTTTGATGCAATGGAACTTGTTCTATGTTACTGTTAAATATTTGATAATGTGATTCTGCCACTTTACCCAGACCCAGTACTAAGTGAAAGAATTTCCACACACTCCAATAATCAGCATTCTAGAATATAAAATCAGTGCAATATTTCCATCAATTCATTCAGCTATAACTTGCAATCATCTTGCCTTTTCCATTCTCAGTGGTAATGAGGAAATTTTCAATAAATTAACCATAACAAATTCCATGTGGTAGACTACTGGGTTTTAAGGAATTTTACCATGGTTTTTCTGCTCCAGTTATGTTAACTTTTATTTTTCTGTCATCACAAACGTTTTTGTGACATCCCTCTTCAATTCCATAGGTCTTACAGTAACTATGGCTTTTCTAAGCCTAGAATGACATTCCACAAGCATCCAATCCATCTGAATCTGTGGACAATGATCTGTGAAATCTTCTAAGTGAGGGTTGAGCAGGAATTAAAAGATTTGGGAATGGAAAATGAGTGAACAGTATAGTCACAGAACCAATTCACTTCCATGTTCCTGTGTGCTGAAGATATTTTCTACGAAGAAAAGAGACTTCAAATAGGCATAGTCTAATTTAGGTTCTACAAGTATCTGAAGTCAGTGCCGTCCCCTCCAGTGAGTAAGCATGGGTTTTCCATGGATTACCCTTGTCTTGGGGAATGGGGCAAATGGTGGTAATGCAAAACATTTTAAAGCAGAGAGTCACCAAGGCTGGAAAGGTGTAGAATAAGACAAAGTTCTGCCTTGTCTTCAAAACCATATCCTGAACATCTGGAAAAATCACTTGAGAAAAGATTTCATTAAAAAAAATAAAGACAAGAAAAGTATTGCTATATTCATGTCTCTTCCCGTGTGACTGTGACCTCTATCCTTATCCATTTTCCTTCAAAACCTTTATCAAAAGAAGCGAGTATCAGGGGCAATATGAGGTTTTTTCAATATGAGATGAACTGAACTAGGCCAAATTCAAACAGATGCAATAGAATGATGTCTCAGAATCCCAGTGTATCATAAAATAAACCCAGACATCAGCTCTCCTATAACTCTTCTTTTTTCGAGAAAACCTGGGTATAGATAATTCTTCCAACAAAGAGAGATGGCACAGACCGCTTAAACCACTTTACTTTCCACCATGCATGACCATGGCTTCTCAATGCCACTACTCCACTCCTGTTGAGAAATAAAAATCATAACAACAAACTCTTATAATCCTTATTTGGTGTCAAGCACTGTCTAAGTCCTTAAATTACCTTAACTTCATAAAGTAGATAAGATTATTATCATTTCCATTTTAGAGAGAAGGATGCTAAGAACCAAAGAGCTTGACTGACTTTGCAAAAGGATATAATCTGATATGTCATAGAGCAGGAATTCTAACCCAGGCAATCTGTTTACAAGGTTTGTGCTCAAAAGCACTGCTTTCTTCCCAAAGGCATATTTTATGGCTCAGGTGCACAATCAGAGCTGGAGATCAATTTCTGCTAGTTATTTTCAGGACAAATTAGAGAGGAACAAGGACAGATAAGTTTCAAAGGGGAAATCAGATTTTGTTCTACATGCCTATAACAGTTAATTAAAAGGCAAATGCCTCTCTGTGCTTAATTACTTCAAAGTGTATGGAAAAGAGAGAAAGTGTGGCAAATTATGTGTATCAATAAATATCTGTTGAATGGATGTATGGAAAAGACTTAAATTGTGCCTATGAACCTTGGGACAGATTAATATTTTCCTTAGGATCTTAAGACAAGTAAAAATGATTATTGATAAAAATAAATCTTGTGATCCTGAAAGTGATTACTTTTAAAAATACAGAAACTGAAGCATAAAAAGGTTGAGTACGTTGCCAAGAGATACTCAAACAGTAGGATCCAGATTCAAAGCTAGGCACTGTGGCTCCAATGTCAAGTTCTTAATCAGAAGACAATGCTGCCTTCAGACAAGCATGAAACATTTTCAGAAAAAAAAGGGATGCAAATTGTTCGGGGTTACCATTTAGATAACCAAAAATTTACTTGAAAAGATGCAACCTGCTACTGGAGGGGTATAAAAGGGAATATTTCACAATATCCCCAAATCGGCAAATACCTCGTATTAAAAGTATTCGATTCTCACTTAGTGTTTGTTGAATAGTTACCAGCTCACTCAAGTTCCCATTAATCACTGTTGCTACCCCAAATTCATATGGCATTCCAGGAATTAAATTATCAATTTTGAATTTATTAGCATCCTTTATAAAAAGCTTCATGACTTTGCTTGGATCTGATATGGATTTGGTTTGAATGTAGATCTCATGGCCATCTTGAGGGAGTTCCCACTGAAGAATTATACTGTCTTCTCCCACATCTTCTGGTTTAACATAAACTTTTTGAGGTGGATTAATACCTTAGAGAAACAGATAAATAGATACATACATCTTAGTTTATTAGTTAGCATCTTAATTCAATATTAATTAACATTTAAAGTCAATTTAACAAATCCTTATGTCACCATGTCTCAAAAGAACTCAATTTTAGGAAAAAAATATGTCTTGCTATTACCATGCAAGATTTATTAAAAGTATTAAACATAAACATTACAACTCAAGGGAAAAATATAAATATAATCTCCAAGTGTTTGGCAAATTCTTGAGATTTTTAAAAGAATCATCCAAGTAATGTTCCCAGTATTTAGACTATTTATTATTTTATCAAATACACATGGGCACCTATCTGGCAGGCACTCTTTTAAGCATGCAGAATGTATCAATAAAAAATAAAGATCCTTGTCTTTATGGAGTTTACATTATAATAGGTGAAAATAGACAATAAATAATACATATAATAAATACATACATTATATAGTATTTTAGAGGTGATAAGTGCTAAAAAAAAAAAAAATGTAAACCAGAGTGAAGGAGATTGAGAGTTGGTGGCTTTGGGGAGGAAGTTGTGGTACTAAATAGGAATTTCAGGGCAGGTGTCTTTGAAAATACGGAATTTTCAACAAAGAGTAGAAGAAGGTTGGGAGTTATACATACCGATTTGTGGAAGAGGAGTGTTAAAGAAAAAAGAGCTAAGGAAAAGCCCTAAGGTGGGAGATTACTTGGTGGGTTCAGGAACAGAAAGAAAGCCAGAATGAATGAGGGAGAAAATAGTAAGATGAGGTCAGGGGTAAATAAAAAAACCAGTTCATGAAAGGCCTCATAAGCTGTTACTCTGAATCAAACAGGTAGCGACTACTGAGTTATATGCATGAGTTACATTCCTAAATTTAAGAATCTCTTGGGCTGCTACGTTAATAGCAGACTATCGGGAGGGCCAATGGTAGAAGCACGGAGCAAGCCCAGTAACCTTGGTGAGACAGAAGGGTGACCTGCATAAAAACAGCACTCAGCGAGGTGGGGAGATGTGCCGTGAGTCTGGATATAGTTTGAAGATGTAACCGATAGGATTTCCTGACAGATTTGGGTATGGGTTGTAAGAAAAACAGAAGAGTCAAGATTTCTGACCTAAACAACTAAATGGATGAAATTAACCATGACTCAAAACAAGGAGGGCTGTGGGTAAAGCAGATTTGGGTGGAAACACCTAGAGTTCAGTTTTGGACATGTTGAATATAACATCTCTACTAGAGATTCAAATGCGAGATAAAGAGTAGGCTGTTAGATGTTTGAATCTGGAGTTTGAGACAAAGGTCTGGGCTGGAGATATGAGGGTACTTGAAAAAGTTTGTGGAAAAATGGAATTGAAAGATGCTTTGTACCCCATGAATATTCATAACCAATAAAAACAAAACATTTTTTTTAAAAAGACAATAGAAATCTTTCCATGAACTTTTTGAAGTACCCCTGTATAACTTTAAAAGTCATTGATATACAGATGTTTTTAAAGTTTTTGAACTGACATTAATTATAAAGCTAGTTGCAACTTTAAATTATATAACTTTTCTGATTTCTAAAAAATATGACATTTGTTTAGAAATAGAGAGGAAATTAGAAGGTTATGCTTAGCCTCATGCAGACATCATTGGAAAATTTTCTTGATAATCTATCATAACTGAAGATGATACTTTAGCTTACCTCCTTGCACAGTTTATTTGAATACCAAGCCTTTTGATTTTTACTTCTATACAATTATCAAAAATTGTAATGTCTTCCTTATAGCCTTAATTGTTTGTCCTGTATTGTTTCTCCTGACCTTTTAATAGTCGTCAGATATGATGATAAATCATTAATTCATGTCTATATGAATAATTATGCAGTTTTAAACAGTTTAGTAGTTTGACTTTAAATAATCTTTAAAGAATTCTCTACAATTTTTATAATTACTTTACAGAAACTATAATTTGATCTTTCATATGTTTTGAAGTTCACTTATCAATACAACTAAACACTATGTTTTAACTTCTCAGAAAAATATTATTCTGGGTGGGACCCTTGAGTCCATTCATCCCATAACAATTTCACAAAATTATAGCTGGTGTTTAAGTTGATTCTTTATGTAAAATTATCAGAAAGTGCCAGAACAGTCTAATTAAAAAGAAAGAAACAGACAACAATCACAATAATATGCTGAACTTTCAGAAGGAGAGAACAGAACTGTGGTTACTAAAGGTGGGAAAGAGGCAGAGGGAGGGGAGTTAGAAATTGGTTAATGGACACCATGAATGACTATGTTTTGTAATCATGAATATGCTAATTATCCTGATTTGATCATCACATATTGCACACACGTATTGATAGTCAGCTCTGTACCCTACACATATGTACAATCAATTATATTTCAATAAAAAAAAGTTAAATACAAACTCTAAATAAATAAATGAGAGGACATTTATTCTGGAAAAAAAAAAGAAAAACTATCCAACAAGATTCCAGGGTAAAACAACTTCAGATTATGTTCTTACCTGATGCCTTGGGTTGAATGTCCCCCCCAAAACTTAGTCCCCACTATGACAATGTAAGACAGTAGAAAATCCTATTATGGTAATTGCAAGGTGGGGCCTTGAAGAGGTGATTGAAGGAGCATGCTAGTGAATGGATTAAAAATGGTGGTCAGGGGCGTGGTTCTGAGGGCTTTAAAAGAAGAGCACATGAGAGGTTAGTCTCTCTTTGCTCTGTCATTCTGCCATGTGAGAACCCTAGGTCACTGTCACCACCACCAAGACCTTCACCATGTGTGTTCGCTGGACTTTGGACTTCCCAGTATCTGAAACTGTAAGCAATAAATTTCATTTTCTTACAAAGTACCCAGTTCCAGGTATTTTGCTATAAGCAACAGAAACAGAATAATTCAATGCAAAACTTATAAACTTATTATAAGCATTTATTACAATGAGGCATTGAGATGAAATCTACTAAATGCCACATATAAGGTGCCTCGTTAGCGCAGTAGGTAGCGCGTCAGTCTCATAAATGCCACATATAAGCAGATTGAGAAAATGATGGGATTTGTTAATTCTGTGATAGTCCTGAAACTGTTCACAGAATTTTCTGTGCATACATTTGCATTTTTATGAGAAAGAGTCAATAAATGTTTCCACATTCTCAAAGGTCTCCATGACCCCCCAAAATATAATTTTACTGCCTTAAGTATACTCCCTAATATGTCTCAAGGCCCTTTGTGTTCTGTGCCTAGCTTACATTTTCTAGACATTTTCTAGACGCTACATGCCCACTGTGCTCCAGCCATGGCAATCTACTTGCAGTTTCATAATTTTCAAATGTCAGTGTCTCCAAACAGCCTTCTGTGGGTTTCCCAGGTATGTCAAAGTGGTAGATGCCTCTTCCTTGGTCCTCCCTGTCTATGCACATCCTGTTTTCTCTACTTGCAGGATCCTTCTGCCTCTCTACCGCCACCTGCTGGCCAACTCCTACTCTTCTTCCTTCATGTTTCAGCATTTCACCCATCCAGGAAGACTTCCCTGACTCTCCCTGCACCCTGAGTCTGGGTTAATTAATCCCACTCTATGCTCCCATAGTACCCAGAGGATAAACCCTATATTCGCAATTATAAGGCAGAATTATCACTGTTTGTTAATTTATTTGTCTCATTCCTTTAGTATGTAAGTTCATTGAGACTATCCTTTATCTTTCTATCTCTAGTGCCTATCACAGTTCCTAATACCGAAAAATAATTTATCTCATGAATAATGAATTAAAAAAAGAATATTGCTTCAACCTCAGGAGAGTAAAAGAGCACTGGATTACTAAATCCTGAACATGCACTGGCATGTCAACCTACAGTCAGTATATAGAGCAAATGACCCAAGAATTAAATGTGCAGATTTGCATTGCACCTTTCTCCTCTCCCTCTAAAGTACCTACCATGGAAGATTTTAAGTTGACTTCAAATTTAATGGATCTGTGAGAAATCCTCCTCGTCCACCTGTCAGTTAAAAATGAAAGCACCTTCCTAAAGTGTATAGGACCCAACCAAGCATTTGCCGATCAAAGGAAACTTTGTCTGAGTACAGAGAAGAGAAAACATGTTATCTAGTGTCTAACTGGACAAATGTACCTATTGTAATTTTTGACATTGTATATTAAGTATTTGCTTTAAGTAAGCATTAAATTGTATCTTTTATTATTATTATTTTTAAAGAATCTTAAGTACTCCAAATAAGTATGGGAAGGTTAATTAATCTATGGCTGTGCACATACAGGTTTTCCATTTCTTCTACCTTAGCTCTAGTGTGTTTAAATTTTAGCTGATGAAATTCCAATCAAAGAACTTTGCACACAGCATGTTAAATACACACACACAAACATCGTACACTACACTCACAGGATAAACTGCTGAAATGTGTTTATTACACATTGTTTTGTAAGTTAGTGTTTTATCTTTTCAAAAAATATTGCCTTATACTTAAGGGGATAGATTGAATTATTAAATAAATGATGGAGTACTCTAATGATTATGTTCTAAACAAGGATTCAAAAACTTCTATGTGGAGGTGAGAGGAGAGTAGAAATGCATTTGCCAAAAATCTTAGGATGAGACTTCCCCCTAGAGGTCAACTCTTCACACAGTGTGAGAAATAAAGAACCAAGTAAAACTGATAAAAATGTGCAGACCCATTTGTTGGATATAGTATTACTAAAGAGAACTCGATGAACAAATATTCATATAATTATTTATCTTATGGTAAATTTATAATAAATTTATTCTCCAGCCAAGGCTCTGTTAAGGAAAATGTCTTCTAGGAACTCTAGTAGGAAAAAATGCAGATCGGAATCATGTTTAAAGAGTTCATAGAAGTCTAAGGCCCCAGGGGGGAAGGGAAACGCACACAGCCCAGCAGCCACCAAGGTGAGCCAAGACCAGACCTTTGTGGCACCAGGGCCCAGTTTAAGGCCCAGAGGGAGGCGCACACAGCCCAGCAGCCACGGAGGTGAGCCAAGACCCACGTGGCACGGGGGTCCAGTCTAAGGCCCTGGGGGAAAGGGAAGCACACACAGCCCAGCAGGCACCGAGGTGAGCTGAGACCTGCACAGCACCGGGGGCTCAGTCTACAGCCATGGAAAGCTAGAATAGAACAGGAGCCAAGGTGGTGTAAAATAGATACCGCCATACCTTCTGTCACCACAAGGACAGTTCACCACCACAGTAGCAACCAGGGCCACTCTACAGGCAACCTGCCACTCACTTAACTATACTGATATAAGAAGAGTCACCAGTAGAGCCTGCAAATAGAGGAGGAAGTCTTTATACTCACAGCCAACCCCAGAGTAACAGAAGAAGCAAGTCCTCTACCAGATGACTAAACATCAATGAAAAAATACTAGAACTACAAACAAACAAGAACATATGACACCACCAAAAGAATACAGTAATGTTCAAATTTCAGACCCCACAGAACAGGGAATCCTTGAAATATCTGAAAAAGAATTCCAAGCAATGATCTTAAGAAAGCTTGAAGAAATAAAAGAAGACTCAATTAGCGAACACAAGGAAACAAGAAAACATATCCAGAATATGAAGGAGGAAATTTACAAAGAGATTAATACCTTAGAAAAGAGTGTAGCAGAACTCCTAGAAATGAAAGATTCACTTATTGAAATACAAAACACAACAGAGAGCTTAAGCAGCAGGCTAGAGCAAGCAGAAGATAGAATTTCAGATCTCGAAGATGGTCTTTTTGAAATAATCCAGGCAGACAAAAAAAAAAGGAAAAAAGAATTTAAAATAATGAGGAAAATCTGAGAGAGAGCAGACAACCTAAAGTGCTCTAACATCCGAATTGTGAATATTCCAGAAGGGGAGGAGAAATGAATAGGTATTGAAAACTGATGGAATTTGGATGTATAGTCCCCCCAAAACTCATGCAGAAATCTGATCCCCAATGTGCCAGTGCTGCAAGCTGTTTGAGTCATGGGGGTGGATCCCTCATGAATGGATTAATGCTCTCCCTGAGGGAGCAGGGATAGTGAGTGAGTTCTCACTCTATTAGTTCCTGCAAGAGCTGGTTGTTTACAGGACTCTGGGACCTCCTCTCTGCTCTCTCTGCTTCCACCATCTTGCACTGTGAGACCTCTGGGTCACTGTTGCCACCACCAGATGGACTTTGGACTTCTCAGCCTCAGAAACTGTAAGAAATAAATGTTGTTTTTCTTTATATAATACCTAGTTCCATGTATTCTGTTATAAGCAACACAAACAGACTAATACAGAAAATTGTTACCTAGGAGTGGAGTGTTGTTATAAAGATACCTGAAAATGTGGATGCAGCTTTGGAACTGGGTAACAGGCAAAGGTTGGAGGAGTTTGGAGGACTTAGAAAAAGACAAAAAGAAGAGAGAATGTTTGGAACATTTTAGAGATTGTTTAAATGGTTGTGACGAGAATGCTGATAGAAATGTGGACAGTAAAGACCATGCAGATGATGAGGTCTCAGATAGAAATCAGGAACTTACTGGGAATTAGATAAAAAATCACCCTTGCTACACCATAGCAAGGAATTTGGCTGCATCGTGTCCATGCCCTTGGACTTTGTGAAAGGCGAGACTTAAGAGTTGCAAACCAGAATGCTTGGCGGAAGAAATTTCTAAGCAGCAAAGCATTAAGGAAGCTGCATGTTTACTTTTAATAGCCTATCCTGAGTTTTGGTGGCAAATGCATGTTGTAAAACCAGAATTTAAAAGGGAAGCAGAGTGTAAAGATTTGGAAAATTTGCAGCCTGGCCATGTGGTAGAGAAGCAGAGAGCAGGAGAAAAATGCAAGGGTGAAGCAGATAAACTGGTTGCTAAAGACATTATTTTGGTGATGAGGCAGCCAGATGCTAACAACCAAGAGAATGGGGAAAAAGCCCTAAAGGCATTTGAGAAATCTGGAAGGGTGCCCTACCCATCACAGGCCCTGAGGTTTAGAAGGACTGAGTTGTCCCAGAGGACAGACTTTGGGCACAGCGGCCCTCAGGAACATGGTCTCTGGATCCCAGCTGCTCTGGCTGAACTGACCCCAAGTGCAGTTCATGCAGCAGCTCTGGAGAGTAGAAGCCTGAAACTTTGGTGGCATCCATGTTGTGTTAAGTCTGCAGGCTGGCAGGACGTGAGAGCAGTGGAGGAGTGGCAGCCTGAACCCAGGTTCCAGAGGATGTATGGAAAGCCTGGGGGCCCCGGCAGAGAACTGCCACAGGGGTGAAGCCACCTCAGAGGTCATCTGCTGAGCAGGAAAGCGGGATTGGAGCCCCTACAGAGAGCCTCCACCAGGGAAATGTCCAGCAGAGCCAAGGCAGCAAAGCTGCCACTAGGACCCCAGACCTATGGAGCTGCCAGAGTAGAACACCAGCCTGGAAAAGCTGCAGGCACCAGCTTGACCCACTGGGCTGCACCTGGCAGAGCTGTGGGAATGAGGCTGCCTGATGCTTTGGGGGCCTGGATGCCCAATTATGCCCAGGATGCAGGACTTGGAATCAAAGATTATCTTGGAGCTTTAAGACATAATGTCTGCCCTGCTGGGTTTCAGACTTGTTTGGGGCCTGTTTCTCCTTTCTTCTGGTCTATTCCTCCATTTTGGAATGGGAATGTGTACCTAATGTCTATTCCACCGTTGTATCTTGGCAGTACACAAATTTGTTTTTTGGTTTTAGAGGTTCACAGCTAGAAGGACTTTTGTTTTTGGTCTCAGATGAGACTTTGGATTTTGGACTTTTAAGTTGGTGCTGGAGAAATCTAAGACTTTTGGGACTGTTGGGATGGAATGATTGTATTTTGTATATGAGAGGGACATAAGTTTTGTGGGGCCAGGGGCAGAATGATGGAGTTTGCATATGTTGTCCCCTCCAAAACTCATATGGAAATTAGATCCCCAATGTGGCAGTGTTGGAAAATGATTGAGTCATGGGAGCGGATCCCTCATGACTGGATTAATGCTCTCCCTGGGGGAGGGGGGATTAATGAGTGAGTTCTCACTCTACTTGTTCCCGTGAGAGCTGGTTGTTTAAAAAAACACTGGCACCTCCCCTCTCTCTCTCTTGCTTCCTCTCACCATGCGATTTGCTTGTACCCACCAGCTGCCTGCCACTTTCCGCCATGAGTAGAAGCAGCCTGAGGCCCATGCCAGATGCAGCTGTCCCAGAATCGTAAGCCAAATAAACCTCTATTCTTTATAAATTATCCAGTCTCAGGTAATTCTGTTATAGCAACACAAAATGAACTAATACAAAAACCCATTCAAGGAAATAATAACAGAAAACATCCCAGGGGTAGGGAGAGATGTAGACCTTCAGATCCAGGAAGCTCAAAGTTCCCCAAGCAGATTCAATCCAAAAAGATCCTCTCCAAGACATGTTATAGTCAAATTTGCAAAGCTCAAAGACAAAGAGAATTCTAAAAGCGGCAAGAGAAAAGCTTCAAGTCACCTCTGAGGGAACCCCTATCAGACTAACAGCAGACTTCTGAAATGAAACCCTACAGGCCAGAAGAGAGTGGAATGATATATTCAAAACACTAAAAGAAAAAAATTGCAAGCCAAGAATTCTTTATCCAGCAATTTCCTTCAGAAATGAGGGAGAAATAGTGTATTTCCCAGAAAAAAAAATATTGTGGGATTTCATCACCACACGACCAGACCTGCAAGAAATTCTCAAAAGAGTCCTTCATCTGGAGTCTGAATAATGAATGTCACTACCATGGATACATAAGAAAGAGCAAACACTGCTGTTAAGACAAAAATGCCAGTGAGAAAGAGCAAGAAGCCAAATCATGCCACCTCAAATATCCATCTAACATTGAAGAAGAGAAATATGAGGGAAGTAAGGATCAAAAAATAGTTAAAGGGCCGGCCCGGTGGCGCACTGCTATAGTGTGCCGCTTGGGAAGAGCGGTGGCGCTCCCGCCAAGGGTTTGGATCCCACATACAGACCGGCCGCTCACTGGCTGAGCGAGGGCGGGAGCAACACTGAGGGTTGCGATCCCATTGCCGGTCCCGGTCCGGTACGGGCGTGACACTGAGGGTTGCGATCCGTTGCTGGTCACGAAAAAAGACAAAAAGGAAAAAAAATAGTTAAAACATCTAAAGAAAAAGCAATTAAAAGACAGGAATTAAACAATATTTGTCAATAACCACCCTAAATATGAATGGGTTAAACTCCCCATTCAAAAGGCACAGATTGACTGATTAGATTTAAAAGCTAGGCCCAAGTATATGCTGTCTTCAAGAGACCCATCTCACATAAAGAGACACACACAGAATAAAAGTGAAGGGATGGAAAAAGATATACCATACAAATGGAAACCAAAAACGAGGAGAAGTAGCTATTCTTATATCAGATAAATTAACTTTAAACCAAAAAACATAAAAAGAGACAAAGAAGGCCACTATATAATGATAAAAGGATCAATACAGCTAGAAGAAATAACAATCATAAATATATATGCACCCAATACTGGAGCACCCAGATATATAAAGCAAACACTCTTAGACCTAAAGAAAGAAATAGGCCCTAATATGTTAATAGTGGGTGACCTGAACACCCCTCTCTCAGCGTTGGACAGATCTTCCAGGCAACAAATCAACAAAGGGACACAGGATTTAAACTACACATTAGACCAATTGGACTGGCAGATATATACAGAACATTTCACCCAACAACTAAAGAATATGCTTTCTTCTCATCAGCTCATAGAACATTCTCCAGGATAGACCACATATTAGGTCACAAATCTAGCCTCAGCAAATTTTAATAAATTGAAATCATTCCAATTATCTTTTCAGACCACAATGGACTAAAATTGGAAATTAACAATAAGCAAAACTCTGGAAACTACATAAATACATGGAAACTAAATAATAGGCTCCTGAATGAACTATGGGTCCAAGAAGAAATTAAATGGGAAATAAAAAATTTCTAAAAACTAATGAAAATAAAGACATATCATACCAAAACCTATGGGATACTGCAAAACAATCTAAGAAGCAGATTTATTACAATAAATGCTTACATCAAAAGAATGGAAAGACTTCAAATAAAGGACCTAACACTAGGCCTCAAAGAAGTTGAAAAACAACAATTCAAACCTAAATGTAGTAGACAGAGAAAAATAATTAAGATCAGAGCAGAACTAAGTGAAACAGAGACCCCAATAACAATAGAGAAGATCAATAAAAAAGTTGGTTTTTCAGGAAGATAAATAAAATAGACACACCATTAGCTAGGCTATTATAAAAAAAAAAAGAAGAGAGAAGACCTAAAAACAAAAGTCAGAAATGAAAAGGAAGACATTACAATGGATACCACAGAAATACAAAGAATCATTAGAGACCATTATAAACAACTGTATGACAACAAATATGAAAATCTGGAAGATATGGATAAATTTCTAGACACATACAAACTACCAAGACTGAACCAAGAAGAGATAAAAAATCTGAACAGACCAATAACAAGCAAGGAGATTGAAGCGGTAATCAGCAATCTTCCAACAAAAAAAAATCTGGGTCCGGATGGCTTTACAGCTGAATTCTATAAAACTTTTTAAAAGGAGTTAATAGCAATTCTCATGAAACTGTTCCAAACAATTGAAACAGATGCTACTCCCCAAACTCATTCTATGAGGCCAAAATAACTCTGATACCAAAACCAGATAAAGACACAACAAAAAAGGAAAATTACAGGCCAATATCCTTGATGAACCTAGATGTGAAAGTCCTCAACAAAATATTAGCATTCAGAATACAGCAACATATTTAAAAAATTATACACTGGGCCGGTCACGTGGCTCGCTTGGGAGAGTGCGGCACTGGCAGTGCCGAGGCCACAGGTTCAGATCCTATATAGGGATTGCTGGTGAGCTCACTGGCTGAGTGTGGTGCAGACCACACCATGCCAAGGGTTGCGATCCCTTTACTGGTCAAAACAAAAAAAACTTATACACTATGATTGAATGGGATTCATCCCAGGGATGCAAGGATGGTTCAACATACCAAAGTTAATAAATGTGATATACATCACATCAACAAGCTGAAAGACAAAGACCATATGATTACCTCAATAGATGCTGAAAAAGTATTTGACAAAATTCAGCATTCCATCATGATAAAGACTCTCAAAAAATTAGGTATAGAAGGAAAATACTCAACACAATAAAAGCCATGTATGACAAGCCTACTGCCAGGATCTTTCTGAATGGGGAAAAACTGAGGGCCTTTCCCTTAAAAAGAGGAACAAGACAAGGATGCCCACTCTCATCACTTCTATTTAACATAGTACTGGAGGTACTAGCCAGAGAAATCAGGCAAGAGAAAGAAATAAAGGGAATCCAGATTGGAAAAGACAAAGTCAAACGTTCCCTATTTGCAGATGACATGATACTATATATAGAAAAACCTCAAGACTCTATCAAAAACTCCTATAGCTGGTTAATAACTTTAGTAATATTACAGGATACAAAATAAATGCCCCCAAATCAGTTACATTTTATACTCAAATAATGAACTAACAAAAAGAGAAATAAAGAAAGTAAGCCCATTTACAATTGTCATGAAAAAAATAAACTACCTAGGGATCAATTTAACCAAGGAGGTGAAAGACTGCTACAATGAGAACTACAAACCACTTCTGAAAGAAATTAAAGAAGACACAAAAAGATGGAAAGATATTCCACGCTATTAGATTGGAAGAATTAATGCTGCGAAAATGTCTATACTACCCAAAGCAATCTATAGATTCAATGCAATCCCCATCAAAATACAAATGATATTCTTCACAGAAATGGAAAAAAAAATCTTACCATTCATGTGGAACAACAAAGACCCCAGAAAGCCAAAGCAATCCTGAGCAAAAAAAAATAAAGCCAGAGGCATAATACTCCCTGACTTCAAATTACACTACAAAGCAATTGTAACCAAAACATCATGGTGCTGGTATAAAAATAGACATTCAGACCAGTGGAGTAGAACTGAGAACCCAGAAATCACCCCTCAGGCTTATAGCCATCTGATATTGGACAAAGGCAACAAAAATCTACATTGGGGAAAAGACTGCCTCTTCAATGAGTGGTGTTGGGAAAACTGGATATCCATATGCAGAAGAATGAAATTAGATATGCATCTCTTACCATACACTAAAATCAACTCCAAATGGATTAAAGACTTAAGTATAAGACCTGAAACTGTAACATTACTATGGGAAAATATAGGTGAAACACTTCAGCAACTAGGTCTGGGCACAGACTTTATGAACATGAGCCTGAAAGCACAAGCAGTAAAAGAAAAAATAAACAAATGGTACTATATCAAACTAAAAAGTTCTGCACAGCAAAGGAATCAACCAACAAAGTGAAATGACAGCCTACATAGTAGGAGAAAATTTTTGCTAACTATGCATCTGACAAGGGATTAATATCCAGAATATACAAGGAACTCAAGCAATTATACAGTAAGAAAACCAAATAACCCAATTAAAAAAATGGGCAAGGGAGCTGAATAGACATTTTTCAAAGGAAGACATACAAATGGCCAACAGGTACATGAGAAAATGCTCAACATCACCAGTCATCAGGGAAATGCAAATTAAAACTACTTTGAGATAACACCTCATCCCAGTTAGACTGGCTGTAATCAAAAAGATGGTGAATAACAAATGCTGGTGATAGTATGGAGAGAAGGGAACACTCCTGCACTGTTGGTGGGACTGCAAATTAGTACAACCACTATGGAAAACAGTATGGAGGTTTCTCAAACAACTACAGATAGATCTTCCATACAATCCAGCAGTCCCACTTCTGGGTATATATCCAGAGGAATGGAAATCATCATGTTGAAGGGATACCTGCACTCCCATGTTCAATGCAGCTCTGCTTACAATAGCCAAGACATGGAACCAACCTAAATGTCCATCGATGGATGATTGGATAAGGAAACTATGGTATATATACAACATGGAATACTACTCTGCTGTAAAAGAGAATGAAATACTCCCATTTGCAACAACTCAGATGAACCTAGAGAAACTTATGTTGAGTGAAATAAGCAAAGCAAAGGACGATAAATACTGCATGTACTCACTCATGTGTGGTAGCTAAGAGAGAAAGGAAGGAAGAAAAGAAAGACCACAGTAGTGCATCAGACTTGCAGAGGGAGAGAATATTTCTTGGGCTACAAAGAGGAGTCGGGGGAAAGACGGAGGGAAAGGGAGGTTGGGGACAATTGGGTGGAGGACACGGGGTACAAATGCAATTTGTGGTAATGGGTATGCTGCCAGTATAAATCTGGCCCTCACATCATGGGCACGAGGGGTGACAATCAGCTTTGTATCTCATGAATATTCATAACCAATAAAAACAAAACAAAACAAACAAACAATCAAAAGAGTTCATAGAACTCTAAATGAATCTAATATTTAGATTCCATGTTTATAATTATGATTCAACACTCAAATACATGTTTAACAGCGAGTATTTGTACGTATGAAGGACCAACATATTTAAATTTCAAAAAAAATGATGTTTTGAAATATGCAGTTTATATTTTCGATTAAAAGACAACATGTGCCATGTTTACCTGTAATAATTGAAATAGGTTTCTCAAAGCAACTTAAAGTTCCTCTTTCTGCTACAGTGAATAGATATACCAGATAATGATGAAAAGACTTGAGATCTCCAATTATTGTTGTTGTGTTAAGTTTTTCAACAAACATCTCTTCTGATTTATTGTTTTCAACGTCCAAAATAGTTACAAGATAATGGTGAAAAAACAGAGAATCTGGAGGAACCCAGTGTAAGAATATTTCTGTTGGGGTCACCCTAGTAACTCTGAAATTTGGGGCTGACAACGGACCTGGAAGATAAAAACATCAAAAAATAATACATTGTATTAGTAGTATGATTTGGCAGCATAACCTCTCACTTCTCAATATTTCCAAGTATTCCAGCTTGAAGAGGAAAGACAGACTGGGTCTGAGTGCTGGCTCTTCCACTTTCTAGTTTCCCTACCTCAGCAAATTATTCACCATCTTGGAGCCTCAGTTCTCTTGACTGTAAAATGGGAATTATAGTAGTGTCTGGCTACCTTGTAAAATTTTTGTGAAAGCTAAATGAAATAAGGAATGTAAAGCACTTGGCACAGTGTCTGACACACACTACTGTTGAGTAATTATCTTTATTATCCTCACCACCAAAACAGCACTTAACAACATTCAGTGATCACATATGAGGGTACCTCAAAAAGTCAGTGGAAAAATAGAATGCAGAGACTCCATGAACTTTTTGAAGTACCATTGTGTGTCTTTACCCCTTATGCCTTGTCAGACTAGAGGGCAGGGTCTTAATTTTATTCATTCTTCATTCTCATTATCACTGGAACTCAGACACTCATCCTCTAGCAGAAATATTTCCCCACTCCAAACCATTTCATCCAGTGCCAGTGATTTTCCTAATTAATCTTTCAGAGTAATTTTCTTAAAACAGTACCTTGCACATATAAGCCTCAAACCTATACCTGTTCCCCTCCCCCTCCAACATACACACACGTACACACATTCTTCTTCATTCTTTAAGAGTAACAGTTCAAAAGTTAAACTAAGACCATCTGGGTTCCTGTGTGACTTTGCTATCCAACAAAGCATGCTAACTCTAATCCATCTATTTAACCTTTCTGAAGCTCAGTTTTCTCATTTGATAGCTACTCCCAGGGTTGAGGCAAGGACTGAATGAGACAATGTGTCAAAAGTGCTTTGTAAAGTCTAAAGCAACTATAGTCTTAACGGATTTCCATTGCTTCTAAGGTCAACTTCAACCATCTGAGACAGATACCACTGGCACTCCCGAATATGGCACCACCCACCTCTCAAATTGATTTTACCCTCATGCCCGAGGAAATCCTCCTCTCCAGTAAATCTGCACTATGCTTCCAGAAATTGTTTCTACACTTTGGCTCACCACGTGCTTTTCTTCCTTCATGCTTGAGTCTAAGTTTCTCCTTTCTACGAGCCTTCCCCTGTCACCCACACACTGGGTGAATTCTAGTATGCACTGAAGTTTGGGCATTTAGGTTGTTATATTTTGCTATATGGTCTTGTTTTGCTTTTACTTTTACTCCTTACTAATTCTCTCCATTGTGAGCCTCTTAAAAACAGGCATGCATATCATTCAGTTCCACAAAAATTTATTGATCATCTACTACGGTCTAGGCACCAGTCTAGCTGTTACTATAAGACAAATAAGATATAGTTCCTGCCCTTTGGGGGTTTATAGTTCAACAAAAAAGCCAACCATATAAACAGACTCATTATAATTTAAAATGATTAAAGACACAGCTATTCTCAGAGTGTAATGAGAAAATACTAGACCCTCAAAAAATATCTGCCAATGATGGTATTAAATATTTGAAAAATTATACTTTCAGGTGTGTTGTAACTTACGTGTTTCTAGAAAAAATATTCGACTTAAAGTAATTTTTGCCTCCCATTCATTTACTGCGAAGAGTAAAAATCTGTAAATATGGCCAGGGGACAGTTGAGTAATTGCTTTTTCTGTAGTATTTGGGGGTATGCTTTCAAAATGTTGTTCTTCTGTACAATCTAAACAATATTTAATGACAATCTTATATCCCAGTTCCAGCCACTTATTCAAGTTATTCCAAACATTTAAATTATTCCAACTAAATACAACTTCAGTTGTTCCAACATTCTTTATATAGAACAAAAAGTTTTCCTGTAGAGAAGGTGCTAAAAAATATAAAAGAGGATTATTTTTAATTAGAAATGATAATTCATAATAAAAATAATAAAATAAAAATAAATTAAATTAAAAATAAATTACAATTAAATAATAAAAAGAGTAAGATGCATAAAGATTAAAAAGAATATTAATAAAAATAATTACATTCATATTCACAAATATATGGCAATGGAACATAACAAAAAAATCTTGTAAAGAAATAATTTGATCCTGTTGCATTTTGCTGTAAAATGTAACAATCTGTTTCATTCTTAGGTAGCCGTGAAAAAGAAAAAATTCCACTTTTTTTAAGGTCAAAATATGATCCATCTGTCCATGTGAGATGACCTTCTTTCTGTAATAAAATGCACAAATTAAGCCAATTGAAGCAAATGGTGTCATATCTTCCATCTATGCATTTCAAATATGTATATTTGAAGATTTTTATTAGTCGCACCTATATCAAAGTTTTCTAAGATTTCTAAATCAACAACCGATTTAATTTTTTATGTAGATTTTCTTCATGATTAAGAAGCTGGAGACAGAGTTTACTTTCTTTCACTCATTAACCATATGTCTTCAGGCAAATTGCTGAATCTCCCACCAAACCTCTATTTTCTCATCTGTAAAATGGGTGTAAGAATAGATCCTACATTATTAAGGTTGTGATGATTAAAGAGGAAGTGCATTCGAAGGGCTCAACACAATGCCAGGCACGGAACAATTATTCATTAAATGTTAGTTATTTCACTTCAATCCATCAAATAAATCACATGCATCAGGAGAGGTGCCAACACCTTTCTACTAAAGGATGTCCCTGGTGAATGTCACCAACTCCAATTCTCACAAGTAATCAATATCTCTCTAGATAGTCAAGTAGCTACCCTCCTTGAAAGTAGTAGGAAAAGCATAAGCTTTGACAAAATACACCTGGATTCTAATCATATTTCTGGCACTTACTGACCACCTATTCTCGGGCAACTGCTAATCTCTTAGAAACTAAATTTTCTCATTTGTACAACAGAGACAATCGTGACTACTGTGAGGAAAATAGAATAGTTTAAATCAGGCCCCCTGCCTTGGGTATGGTTGGGGGTAGTGCAGCACATTCCTTGTAAACAAGTTGTGTGTGGGTGGAGTTAGTGTGCATGTGCACCCACATATCTTTTTAGTTTTGTTGCTATTGTGTGTTCTTCAGTTTGTGAAGCAGAAGCTGGCCGGTAGAGCTCGCGTCTAAAAATAGAGCATGTTTACTCTGCTGGCAGCTGCTCAGTTTTTTCCTTTGGACTTTGCCAGCAGCAGTTGAGTTTCTGAGTTTCTCCGTGGACTGTTTAGCTCTTAGACGTGTGTGTGCTGAATAAAGTCTATTCTTTGCTCAACCAAGGCTCCAAGGACCTTTTTGCCGGTTACCTAGCTCATAGACCTGCGTGTGAAGGGTTTGTGAATGGGCTCGAGGGGTCTGTGAGCTCCAGACCCAGCCCCAACTCTACAACTATTTTGCTTAGTTGTCCACAGGCTTAGAGGGTATATATGTAAAACACAAAGCACATAACAGCTCCTTAAAAAATCAATCTACATGAGATAATGAGCACTATGAAAACAGATACTGTCTATTTTGTGATTGTCATGCCATCCCCAAAATCAAGCACGCCACCAACCCAGTTGCATGGGTGAGGATTAAAGACACACACTCTCTCCAGAACAACACATCCAATTCCACCTAACAGAAGGGAGTAATACCATTTCCTCAAAGAGTCTGCTTCATTTTATATATAGTGCTGCAGGTCTGAAAGCAGGAGTAGGCTCAGAAACAGCGTATTCAAGTGGTTAGTGCATGAGAGTTGGTAAGACATACTAGGCTGGCGTGGCCATTTATGAGCTATATGCCCCACGATCTTTCTGAGATCCCTTTTCCTTATCTATAAAATGGGAATAATGATAGTGCCTACTACAACTATAAGGTTGTTGTGAGAACTAAATGAAGGACACCTATGTAGCCCTCCCAAAGTGGAAGAAAGAGATCACTAATGTTTCATTTATTAACTTCCTGCTGAGTGCCAGGTCCCGGTTTGAAGCTAGGAATGCAATGATGAATAAGACACAGTCTTTACCTTTAAAGTCCAGGAACAAATTCACACTTATTCAGCATAGATTTACTTAAAGGGGTGATTACTCTCTCAACCTTCCATGGGGATTATGACTGAGCAGGTGACATTGATGTCAACCTCAAAAGGCCAGTGTAATATAGAGATCACAGAGTGTAGTGATTAAGAGCAGACTCTGATGTGTGCCAATATGGAAAAGTTAAGCTCCCTGTGCCCCAATTTCCTCATATGTCATACAGGTAAAGCACATAGACCGATGCTTAGAATTTAGGAGACAATATAGGACTCAGTTATTATTATAAAGAAATCTTATCTTTTTTTTAAAAAAAGACCATAATAAAACGTTGAACGTTTACGAGAGAACAAACCTATCATTACTAGAGGCAGGAAAGGGAGGGGGGAGGGAGTAATTGGGTAAAGGATACAAAGCGTAATTATGAGTTGTAATGATGAACATGCTAATGATATTGATTTGATCATCACATACTGTACACAAATACTGATAGTCAACTCTATACCCCATAAATATGTATAATCAAAAATAAAAATAAAACATATAAGAATCTATACAAAAAAAACCCTGAATGCAAATGGATTAAATTTCTCACTTAAAAAAAAAAAAAACTTTATCATCACTTTGATGTTGCATTTACCTCCCAAATTATTGTGAAGTATCTTGAAAACAGAGACTATATCTTAGACAATTTTGAATAATTCATAGCAATCACAAGGATGTCCTGTGAGACTTTATCATCACTTTGATGTTGCATTTACCTCCCAAATTATTGTGAAGTATCTTGAAAGCAGAGACTATATCTTAGACAATTTTGAATAATTCATAGCAATCACAAGGATGTCCTGTGAGATCCACTTTGCCTATCATAACAATATGACCTGAACCTTATAACAGAAACCAGTAACCATAACTACTGGAAGATTACATTCTAACTTACATGTTTTATAACAACAATACTGCTAGTAATAGGAAACAACTATATATACACTAATTGGTCTACTGAAAAAGAGACTGGCATGCTGGGAGGCAAGTGTGGGGGAGTCTGAGATGTTCGAGATGTACTGTGGTTTGAAGAATCTTTGTTAGAACTTCATTTATTGCCTATTAAAAGATAAAGAAAGTGCAATAAGAGAATGATAAAAATGCAATTGAAGATTGTCCAGAGTTCTTCCCAAGCTTATGCAAAGTTCCACAGAGAAATTGGTATCAAATTGATAGGTTCTGCCTTCAGTCACTACAGATAAGGACATCCCAGGGAGAACAGATTTATCTTTGAGTGTTAGGAAATAAAAGTAAATAGGTCATCAGGAAGAAGTCACAGAGTAGACAGAGACGATTGTGTTATATCTGCGTCCTTCTATGCTGCCTAAAATGAAATTTCATGACACATTCCATAGTGTTAGGAGTGTTAAAGAAGAGTGTCACACGCTCCTTATTTCACTGGTGTTAAATAAAATCTTCAGAACTTTCTGTGTCTCTTTTAGTAAAACTGAGCTTCACAAGACTGGATGTGTAGAGTGAAGGGAATAATATGGAGAAAACCTCTGTGTTTGGGGGTTTGTATTATTGATTGTTCACAGAGGTGAGAAATTTAAGAAGTGGAACAGGTTTGATGGGACGGAAATGACAAGTTCAGTGTCAGCAACGCTGAAGTGTCTGTTGAAAATGCCAGAGGGATAATCAGAAGAAAATTAGATATATGTCTGGAACTCATAAGAGGAAAGTGGGCTGGATAAAAATTTGAGAACATCAAATTTAGTTGGTATATTAAGTGAAAAAATGAAAAAATGAACTTAGGATGGGTCTGGGGAAAACCAAAATTAAAGCAAGTTTAGGCAAAGAAACAGATATCTACAAAAGAGATCCAAATAGTTTCTATGGAAATGGAGAAACAGTGCCTGACTTATAAAAAGTACTCAATAAATATTTATTGAATCAATAAAGGAAGAAAGGAATCAATGAGTAAAGAATGAATGAAAAAACATAAATAAAAGTTTTGTTTACCAGAGTATATGCATTTCTTTACATTTTCTTACCTTCCTATCATTAAGACCAGTCCATATTATTATTTGATTCTTTGACCTGAGATGTGAAAATATAAAATTTTTTTCCTCTTCATTTTTTATATCCACCAGGTGTGCAGAACTTAAGGATAACTTACAATGCTGCTGGGCTGTATTCCATGGCTTACTCTCATTGCTAATTCGGTAACAGTTAGTTTTTAATGCTACCCATCCTTGTGGACATGTACCTATCAAAAGAAAAATGTTTTGTTAAAGATGAGTTCAGTAATATAATATTTCATTTTATATTTCTTAACATATATAGAAGTTAATTGTGAAAACTTCATAGTATTAAATGTGCACTTTCCCTACACTTCTCCCAAACCAATAAAAATGACAAAGCTGTTATTAATCAAGTAATAAAAGAATTACCACCAATTAAAATAGTTCTTAAATTAGCTGTGAGAATTAATTATGCAGAATTATTGTCCAATTATAACTTCATTAGAACAAAAATCACAGATGTTTTTCGAATGAAAACCTTACTTTATGTTGTCTTTCCTTTCCCTTACTTTTGTACTGGTAGAGAACTTTAATATATTTCTGGTTTCTTTTTATTTTAAAATTTATTTTATAGTACTAGACACAATGCTTGCTAAGAATTTTGCGCTCAGTCATTTAACTTCAAAAGTGTTCACTTTCTAGAAAAAGCTGGAATGGCTGCTTAGCCTTATTCTCCAAGATTACACATAGAAAGACTGGAGAAAATAGCCTGTTCAGAGTAGATATTGCACATCAACTCATGCTGATACTTGACCCAACCTATTAGGAATATGTGAGAAGGATCTTTTGAAGTAACTGTTGTCTCGGTTTTTCACAGGGGAAGAAAGATGGGGAGGAGGCATGCTTTAATTGGCTTACTATGTTTTTCTTACTATTCGAGTGTTTCTATACTTCACTTGTATAATACATATATTGTGGTTTATTGATTGTTCCTATATGGAGAATTAAAATGGGACTCTTAGGCCATCACAGAGAGTATATTGCCCTTGTCAGTCATCTCTGATTCTGTCCTCTTCTCGTATACATGTTCCCACCAGGTAGGGGAAGGACATAAAACTAGGAAGACCCCCAAAATTGAACATATTCCCCTTTCTACATGTTCCCACCAGGTAGGGGAAGGACATAAAACTAGGAAGACCCCCAAAATTGAACATATTCTCCTTTCCTCCAACAGTTTTCCAAACTTTTGGTCAGATCTGATCAAGATGAGTAATGGGGAAGTTTTAAATAGGATGAAAGATTGACATATTTATCATAGGTTATAATGGATCTTTTAATATCTGAAAATGAGACTGTCCATTGATATTTTCAAGTCATCTAAAAAGCTATGGAACCCATATGAACCACCCTTTCCTCCAACAGTTTTCCAAACTTTTGGTCAGATCTGATCAAGATGAGTAATGGGGAAGTTTTAAATAGGATGAAAGATTGACATACTTATCATAGGTTATAATGGATCTTTTAATATCTGGAAATGAGACTGTCCATTGATATTTTCAAGTCATCTAAAAAGCTATGGAACCCATATGAACCATTGCCAGAGTCAAGGAAAAGAGAATCCACTTTGTACAGTTTAAAGGAAGTGGCAGGAGGAAAATAAAGTTGGTAAGTTGGTTCTTACCTTTACCCTGCTGAGTCCAGCTTGTTCGATAAACCAGTCAAATGCAATAATGAGATAGTTAGAAAGAAGGGACTATGATCATTCATTCATAAGCAGTTTGCAGTGATTAATACTTGACTAGATAACTTTCAAAAAGAACAACACAACAAATTATCTATAAAATATATAATAAATATATCAATAATGCACCAAAGATCTATATACCTGTTTCAACTTGAACATCCAGTCTCTGAAATGTATTTATGAAATCCAAATGCAACTGTTTAAATTCAAATGTAAAAGCATATAAGGTTGCAGGTTCCAAATTACCCCATTCATAAGCCATAATGTTACTCTGCACAATTTGTGGAGAACTATTAAGAGATATTGACACCAACATATCACTGGAAGAGAGCATACTCCAGTTAAAAGAAACACTCGTACTTGTTGCTATTGTTTTAATCTTGCTTGTTGAAATTCCACCTAAAAATCAGGAAGAATAATTAATACTAATTCAAATAAAATTGAATGAAACAGAAAGGATATTGAATTACAAGATTCACCACAATGGGAAAACATATTATCCACCCATAAAATATTTTCTATACTATAATGGCAGTTTAATGGCAGTTTCTTGTGCTGTACACAGAATGAATGAATTAGATTACAAATCCACATTATATTTTTTAGATAATCTGGATTACATGTGAAATCTTCACCACAGCTATCTGTTCCTACTAGTATATATAAAGTGCCAAAACTGAACACCTTATTCTTACCTTGGTTTGTAATTTTCTTTAAATTTTGAAATTTACATTATATTTGAAAAAACAAAATACTATTATTATCATGTGATTCTGGAGTACCATTATATACCTGTTAATCATGGCAAAATTAAAATTATCTGCTAACAAAAAGTTTTACCTTTTATAATTAGGTAATATAGTCGATAGAGTTGATCAACACATACATGTTACTTACGGGTTTGAAATGATTTTTCACTCAAAATTTGTCCATATTTTACGGACTGTATAATGATGTGATAGTCTTCATTTCTCTCTAGTGTTATTATTGATTTCTGAAGCTTTTGTGGGTCTGGGAGAATGCTTTTGACAGTCTGTAAACAATTGGATTCATTTGCTTAATAAATGCTTATTGAACATTAATCCTACATCAGGTACATTAATTAAAAGTTTGAGTTTTGTACATCTCTTTCATAATAAGCAGTTTTTCAATATGGAATGTAAACATATATGTAAAATATTTATTTTTACATACAATAACATTACTTTTTAAATAATTACTCTTTTAGTAAAAGAGTAATTCTAAAAAGAATAATATACAGTCATTCCTATAAAAAGCTAAATATTAATTGGGTCAACTACTTATTGAAGATATTTTGTAAAATGCTAACATTTTGCATATTAATAAAATAAAAAATCCAATAACTATTAAATTACTATTTATGATGTGGCATTTAATTACATCAAATTTATGCTATGCTTACTTTTTATCAAAACTAAAAAAAGATGCCTTACTTTTTGAGCAAAATCATTAACAAGGTGATATTTTAAAAATTAAAATTCAGGATTTCCTTCCTTAGGAAATTCATCCCATTCAATAAAAACTGCTGTTGTTTGTTTATTCATTGGTAAATAATGGAAACTTTTTGAGATCTGAAACCAGAAAGAAAAGCAGCTGTAAAAGAATAGTAAAAATGCATTCTTGATTACTATTTTATATGCAAATTTATGAAAATTAAAACTAAAATATACCAAATTATAACTTAATAACATTTCAGTAGTATCAGTTTCTACACATGAATTACATAACATTCACTTGTCACTCTACTTTAAAAAGTAATATTGAAAGCAACTTAAGAAAATCAAGTAAAATAAGAGTAAGAAAATTTAAGATCCATGTTTCTCTAACTAGAAAACATCATGTTCCTGGGGTCAGGATAGAGGAAGAGACTTAAAGTCACAGGAAAACACAGCACACCCTCCTGGTGTGTCAATTGTATACCTTGGTGATAATCTTAGAAAACTGAATTATTCACAGACATTTTTGACAACACATTGCAAAGAAAATAGGACTGAATGCAAAATGTTTGACTCGGTCATTTTAGATCCTTGTTTTCATTCATAGGTAGCGAACATGATAGCAACCAAGGTGAAATAGACCACAGGATCAGAGCCCTTTTACATTCCCTAAATGACAAAAAAAAAACCACTTCAACTCCCAGGAAAATGATATATTTATCAAAATTCCTACCAAAAACAATCCAGAAGTGCCTTACTATACCATGTCTTTTACCAATTCTGATCTGTCTCCCACTGATTATTCCCAGTACAATTTGTAAGCAGTGAAAACAGTTGCCGTGTTTATATACATACTTGTGCGACACCTAGCAAAGAAAAATACTCTTAGGTACTAAACCTGATATTTAGTGCCATCTCCCTCCAATATACCACTCATTTTCCAAAATGATAAATTCAGTGCAATCACTTCATGACCATTCCAAAAGGGCACACTCAAAAATGTCTCACCTTAACAACATGTTGTAACCACAGCAGTAGGGTAATTGATTTCTCCATCTGGAAAGTAAAGTGTATTCAGTTCAAATTAAACACATATATTTTTAGCTTCAAAATTAAACTATTGGATATTCTTTAGGGTGTGTGTGTGTGTGTGTGTGTTTGTATTGCTTTAATCTAATGTCTTTTCAATTTAGATGGCTTATCTAATTAAATCGTAAGGCATTAATAAGTAGGTGCTGCATAATATTCTCCCCTTAATAAAATTGGAAACACCAGTACTTTCCTACAAATAAAATAATTTGCTTCTAGAAACTGTTTTAATTAAATACAAAGGAAGTGTTAGAAATAAAATGAATTATCAAGCAATTACACAAAATTACACTTTACTGTTTGAAACTATTTAACCTCAGTTAATGGAAATCTAGAACACCTACACACTGCTGCGTCGTTGGAAATAATTTCTCATATTTTAAAATTACATCATCGTTATGAAAAATATTTCAAAATACTGTTGATGAAATTGAAACTTAAAAAGGAAAAATATTCTTTCGGTGATGGGACACAATAACTAACTACATTGTATATTGACAAAATAAAAAAAAAAGAAAATAAATACACTCAGAAGGATTTGTGGACATAAAAAAAAAGGAAAAATATTCAATAGTTGTTTCAACTCAATTTATTTTTTTAATGTATTTATCTAAAAAGCTCGTGAAGCTTTTCTTGGGAACATGGAGTCTCTGAGGACCTAAAAGCTTTTACATTCAACTCAAGACACATATACATAGAAGAAAATCCCTGTATTTTATATACTCGTATATTTGCAAAACTGAAAATACCATTTTAATAGCAAACAGGTCCCCAGGATCAATTTTAAAGCTTTCTAAAGCTCCCTGTAAAGCAAGTTTCTTCCTACAAAATCCTCTTTAGTTCTTATTAAGCAGGTGTTCACTTCAGATAAGATGCAGCCCAGTTAAAAAGAAAGACCTACTCATTAAATCCACAGACTTCCACATAACCGCAAAGCTTTAACCTCACTCATTTTTCCAAGCAATCTGATATAAGTGTTCTATCCTCGGGTGATGGCATTACTTTTTCTTCCCAAATCTAAGTGTGAACTAGAATTTTAATGGCTTGAGTGCTAGTGTGTGTGTGAATTTTCTGCAGCATTTGACAGTACTGATTGAACCCTTAATCCTTCTTGAGATCTCTTGACATCACCTTCTCCTGGTTCTTCCATCTTCTTAGTCCGCATGACTGTGCCCTCCTTGACTCTGGACTATTTCATTCACTTTTGTGATTTTAATAATATTCAAAATTGCTCAGTCACTCCATCTTGGATTTCATTTCTTCCCGGGGCTTCAGAGCAGCATTTACAGCTCCACAATGGGCATCTCTATCTGGATGCTCCCCACAGTCATTTCAAAATCGTCTTTCCAAAACTAAATTCATGATCTTTTCTCTTCCAGCCCTTTCTAAGCAGATCATTCACCCAACCAACCAACCAAAAAGTCACCAGCTCACCATCCTCAGATCCTTTTCCTCACCATTCAGTGCCCATTTATCCTCAAAGTCCCTTTGATTCTACTTCTAAAACATCTCTTAGAATGTATGACTTCTTCTCTAGTCCCACTGTCACAGGCTTAACTAAAAAAACTTAATTATCTCTTTCTCTTTCTCCTGGAAGTATGTGCCATGTTTATGAATTTGGACCTCGTTCAGATCTATGGCTCCATTTACTAACTCTGAAAAGTCGGTTGTGGTGAAGAGTAAGCTTGTAGAGGGCTTAGCAGAGTTCAAATACTCAATAGAGTGACAAGTATTACTAGTTCACTAAAGTTACTGTCAATAAACTATTACTCGGGCTATGTCTCAGTGTTTGATTCCCCAGTCTCTCCTACACAGTGAGCCAGTGTGATCTTTCTGAAATACACACATTATACAACAGTCATGCTGGGGTGCTTACTCAAAAACCTGTTTTGACTCTTTGTTGTCTACGATGTTATCTCTCACCAAATTCACTTTCCAATTTCATCTCTCTCCTTCTGCCTTGGCATCCTGACTTACACCCTCAATGAAGTTAAAAGGCCATAAACATTTGCACCTATGTGTTCCTGTAGAACTTTGTTTATATTATAGCATAAAAATTTACTTTTTGTTTATTTATATCATCAGCTAGATTAGGAGCTCCGTGATGACGAAGGATGATGCCTTAATTCAAGTACAGTTATAGATGTGAACTGTGTTTATGTTGTTTTAATTCCTGGGGGTCCTGCATATCTCTTTAGCTTTTAAAAGTAGAAGGTGTCAAGGCAATAAACCACAAAATGAATTCATCCCCACTGAGTTAGCTCTTAGGCTTTGAGAAATATTTTAAAAATTAATACTTTTTAATAAAAATATTTAAAATATTTAAAATTAAAAATCCATCAAGTGTGGGGCTGGCCCGTGGCTCACTCGGTAGAGTGCGGTGCTAATAACACTAAGGCCACGGGTTCGGATCCCATATAGGGATGGCCGGTTCGCTCACTGGGTGAGCGTGGTGCTGACAACACCAAGTCAAGGGTTGAGATCCCCTTACCGGTCATCTTTAAAAAAAATAATAAAATAAATAAATAAATAAATAATAATCCATCAAGTGAATTGAATAATGGGTGTATATTTTAATATGGCCTTTTTTGTCTCCCATTTGCTTTGCAAACAATAGCATTTTAAATAAGTAGCCATCATAGCATTATCATCATCTGTGGTTTATGTCAGTCTCTCTATTAGATCAATAAACGTGGTAGCAAGTAAGTCAATAGTGTTTCCTGAACCAACAGGAAAAAGTTCCCCTTCCTGAAGAGATATCCTTAGAAATAGTGTGGTTTTGTTCCTGCCTTGCCGTTTTATTAGGCCCTAATAACTTAGGTATAGAGAAATTAAGTGAAAGATTCAAGAAAATTATATATCTTTGCTTGTGAGAGAAGGGATAGTATAGATTTAATGCTATTTCAGTGTGATTATTCTTAAGGAAAAGGACCATTTATTTTCAGATGGAGAAAAACAGGAAGAAGCCATGTATATAATAACAGAGATCATCAATATCCTATAACATGAACTCCCTGCTATAAAATATATTGTTTGGGGTCTTATTTATACATCTCATAAAAGAAAACCCATGGCTTCAATAGCTGTTGGGTGGACATATCTATGAAACCACATTCTTTGTAGAAATGTGACAAATATATATGAAAGAACAATATCTACCTCCTTTCTTACCCTCAATTTCCAGTCACTTATTAAAAATATTAATTAATTGAGTGTGTACTATGTGCCAAGCACAGTGCTAAGTACTGAGGATGCAGCAACACATGTGATTGGTCCTTGCCTTCATGGAACGTACATTCTAGTGAGTGTTGTATGCTCTGATTCTGTATTCAACATTACTCCTCTTTGTTCCTGTTACCACCTAACTCCGGACCCTCTTTCTCTTTAATCTAGACACCTATCAGACCTTCTTATTTTTTTATGGTTGATATTAAGTTTAACAGCTAGAATTCCTGTTCATCACTGCTAGTGGCCAACTAAGCCTTTATACAAAATAGCTGGTAGTGTGATAAATAATTTCAATGTAAAAAAGTTCTTTTAATGGCACTGGTTGAAAGAAAGAAAGCAGGGTTATACATGTATTAAATCATACCTTCTTATTAGATTGATCTCTAAACAGTTCTCCTTATCTGTAGCTTTTCCTCATTTTAATCCATTTTCAACCATTTGTAGATTAATAATCCTAAAGGTCAGTTCTGGTCATGTTACTTTCCTACTGACAATGTCTTCAATGGCTCCTTGGCCTCCCTAATTCTTTATTCTGCCCATTGAAGTCCTCCACAAACATTTTTGGTTCACTTCATAATGTTCAGTTTACACTGTTTTCCCCCTTAATAGTTTCCCTCCTATTTCATCTTTTTCACGAAACCTTTATTAGGAACCTCTTACAAGAGTTCATATCCCTCTCCTCTGTGCTTTGGAAAACATTTAGTGCCTCTAATGGATCACTCATCAAATTTTACTTTCTATAGAATTATTTGTGGGCCTCTCAGTATCACTACCAGATTGCAAGCTCCCTGAAAGCAAGACTTGTATTCTATTGCTCTTTATATTACCCACCCAGTTCCCCTGATACGCCCCCTCTCATATGTCTACGTACAAATCCCGTTGGTTCTGTCTCTCTGGAGAAGACTGACTAATACAGGTGCTCAAGGCTGAGTTGGTCATAAGACAAATGATGCTTCATGACGGACAGTCTCCTGGGCAATTTTGGTTCATCAGCGATTCCCTGGGAGCCTTTGGTGAGAGGCTCAGAGGAGCAGTCAGCGGGGAGAAAGGGAGGATGTTAGAGGTAAAGGCCACCTGCTCCTCCCCTGATGGGGTCACACTCTGCTGATAATAAAAAGCATGTTCCCAGGAGGAGAAAAACTCACCATTGTCTTAGGCTAAAAGTCTTCAGAGACAAAGGAATTGTGGTTAAAATGTTGGGGTTAGGATGCTGACTCCCCAGCTAAGTTTTAAGAAAATGTCATCACCTTTAGAGACACACGCTCCAGTATTGATGGAGAAAGTGACACAATGTCTGAGATTCATTCCACAGTGATCCCAGGGAGGGGCACAAGTGTGTGGGACTGCAGAGGAGACAGGACCCGCCATGCACAGGGCGATGGCTTCTGCAGTCGGTGGTGAGCGCATCGGGGATTATGTTTGAAATTGTCTACAATGAAACACGAAAGGTACAAAATAAGGTACAAAGTTTCAGTTAGACTGAAGGAATAAGTTTTAATGATCTATTACACTGCATGGTGACTACAGTTAATAATAATGTATTGTACATTTCGAAATTGCTAAAACAAATACATTTTTAACATTCTCACCACAAAAAATAAGTTGGTTGGTGATTGTATGTTAATTAGTTTGACTGAATCTTTCTATAATGTACATATAGATCAAACATCACGTTGTACCCCATAAATATACACAATTATTTATCAATTAAAAATAAGTTAATGTAGGGCCAGCCCGGTGGCGCACTGGAGAGTGTGCCACTTGGGAGCGCAGTGGCGCTCCCGCCGAGGGTTCGGATCCCATGTGGAGACCGGTTCCCGTTCACTGGCTGAGCGCGGTGCGGGCGCAACACTGAGGGTTGCGATTCCGTTGCCGGTCCCCAGTGTGAGCGTGACACCAAGGGTTGCGATCCTGTTACCAGTCAGTAAAAAGGACAAAAAGGAAAAAAATAAAATAAAATTAAAATAAGTTAATGTAAAATTTTTTAAAGAGATATAAATATAGAAAAGTATAGAGAAGCCATATGCCAAACGCTAGAATCTATCACCCAGAGTTAACTAATATTCACAGTAGGTCATTTTGCTTCTCCGGTTTTAATCAAAGAAATTCAGTATTTCACCCCAAAAAAGGTTTTCAGAGAAAATGGGGCTCAGATCGTGGAGCACTTCCCCCCCCCCAGGCGTGGTCAGACCCCTCCCAGCACGGTTTCCAGTCTCCCTTCGGCTCATGACTGCTCCCCCCGACCTGCCAGCTCCTGAGGCTTCTTGACTGAAAACACACGTCCCGTGGACTAATTGACCGTCATGTTATCTCCAGGCCGGCAACTGCCCACAGAACTGCTCGCTCCTGCTTTTCTTCCATGGTCTCCCCTGCGGCTGTGATAGTTTTCTGTGTCGTGGTCTTCTCAGGTCGCCTTAGCAAAGTGCCACAAACCAGCTGCCTTTAACGACAGGGATTTTTGGTTGTACAGTCCTGGAGGTGGGGAGTCTGAGATCAAGGTGACAGCAAGGTTGGTTTCTGCTGAGGCCTCTTCTCCTTGGCTTCCCGGTGTCTTCACTTGGTCTTCCCACTGTCTGTGTCTGTGTCCTGATCTCTTCTTATGGAGACACCAGTCCTATTGGAGTAGGGCCCACCTGCAGAGCTAGGGCTCGGGCTCACAGACCCCTCAAGCCCATTGCACAGACTGGATCACAAACCCTCCACACGCAGGTCTATGACCTAAGTAATAGGAAAAAGTCCTGGGAGCCATAGGTAAAAAATTAATAGGCTTTATTCAGAGCAAAAGTGTACTGCTGTAACTTTAAAATGGAACTGAAGACTAACATTAGAACATCCTGCCTTAAACCTGGAAAAATTAGTGATACTGGTTTTTCGTCATTGCTTGTCTCATTTTGTGTTACTGTTCTTGGAAGTCTTCATTAATGTTCTCTTTCAAAGAAGTAATTTAATAAAAAATTTTCTCACAAAAATAACACTTTCATAAGCTGATATATAATCAAGGTTAGCCAGCTTTCTATCCCCATTTAAGGGAAAACCATTGTTGCTATAGAATTCATAAGCTTTATTTTGTTGGAATGGATTATAAGAGAAAGAAAATAAAAGATGGATTAGCAATATTTTTTTCCACCCATATTTGGTTTTTTAAACATGATGCCAAAAAGTTTTTTCTTTTTTTTTTTTTTTTGTCCTGTAACTAGGCATGGCCTTTTTTACAGTGTAAAATTTCCTAAAACTTTATAGTATTATCTTTCCAGCATGTTCATTTATAGAGCATAAAAAGTAGCTATTGCAACAGATCTTTTATGAAAAAATATTTAGTTATCCAAATTAATTTAAATTAATGTACTTTGAGTGAATACAATATGCTTAATAAAGTGTTATTTGCTGCACTTCAGAATCCAAGATTAAAATTTGGATTTATCTGCATCCTTTGGTGTGAGCTAAAATTCAGATGTCATGTTGAGAATTAGGACTAAACAAAAAGGATTTTCATGTCTGGGATGAGGGTGGCTGTGAAGTAATTCAGAATCCTGGTCCATTAAGTTTATGGCTTTTCAAAGAGTTTTGTTAAGGAGTATGCCAGGAAGAGTGAAAATTTATTTCTAAAAGAGATCATCAGCACATTTAACACATTTAGTTAATGAATTCAGTTTAGTAAACTTTTACTGAGAAATTTTGATGAAGAAAGTATCTTAGGTGCAGGGACAGAAAAGAAGAGACAGAGCAAAACCCTGATTGATTGAACAGAATTTATATCCAGAGGGGAAGATTCATTATCCTTATATTTTGAAATGTCATAGGAAAAAGAACAGGAGAGTAGAGGATGACTGAACTCTGTGAGCTCATAAGGAAGGGCAATGACCTTGGCTGGTCCAGGCTTAATACTCTAACCCCATAGTAGGCAAAACTCTAGGAGAACACCTGAGGCTCCCACTCCCTGGTATGCATACTCTGTATAATCCTCTCCCCTTGAGGGGGCAGGGAACCTGTGAATATGACAGAGTGGTCACTTCCATGATTATGTTACATTATATAAGAATTCATCTTAGTAGAACAAGAGATGGATTCTCCTGCTGGCTTTGAAAAAATAAGCTGCCATGATGTGAGAGGGCTGAGTGGTTAGGACATGAATGTCGTCTCGAGTAGCTGAGAGTGTGCCCCAGCTGATAGCCAGCAAGAAAATGGGAATCTCAGTCCTGCAGTCACAAGGAACTTAATTATGCCAACAACTCGAATGAGACTGGAAGACTGAACCTCAGATGAGACTGCAGTTCCAGCCAACAACTCAATTTCAGCCTGTGAGAGCCTGAGCAGGGAACCCAGCGAACCTGTGTCCAGGCTCCTGACCCACAGAATCTATGAGATAATAAATGTGTTTTGTTTTAAGCAAATTAATTAGCGGTAATTGGTTTCACAGAAATAGAAAACTAATACCACCCACAGTCACTGTGACTAGCCAATCATTGCACAGCATTTTTTGAACTAGTGCTCAAAGATAGATGCCCACTCCTTTTTGTTGACAAACGTAATAAATGTTCAGCTGTTGCTTTAATGCTGTAGTACCCATGTGTAAAGTTGCAGTGGCCAGGGCCGGCCCGGTGGTGCACTGCTACAGTGCACTGCTTGGGAGCGCAGCGGCGAAGGGTTCGGATCCCACATACAGACCAGTTCCCGCTCACTGGCTGAGCGAGGGGCGGGCGCAGCACCGAGGGGTGCGATCCCGTTGCCGGGCCCGGTCCGGGGCGGGCGCGGCACTGAGGGGTGCGGGCCGTTGCCGGACATGCAAAAAGACAAAAAGGA